>NW_027602866.1:0-26300 GCF_053455715.1 Rhinoraja longicauda | reverse complement strand
GGGACAGGAGAGGGGGGACAGGAGAGGGGGGACAGGAGAGGGGGGACAGGAGAGGGGGGACAGGAGAGGGGGACAGGAGAGGGGGGACAGGAGAGGGGGGACAGGAGAGGGGGGACAGGAGAGGGGGGACAGGAGAGGGGGACAGGAGAGGGGGACAGGAGAGGGGGGACAGGAGAGGGGGACAGGAGAGGGGGGACAGGAGAGGGGGACAGGAGAGGGGGGACAGGAGAGGGGGACAGGAGAGGGGGACAGGAGAGGGGGACAGGAGAGGGGGGACAGGAGAGGGGGACAGGAGAGGGGAGGGACAGGAGAGGGGGACAGGAGAGGGGGGACAGGAGAGGGAGAGGGACAGGAGAGGGGGGGACAGGAGAGGGGGGACAGGAGAGGGGGGACAGGAGAGGGGGACAGGAGAGGGGGGACAGGAGAGGGGGACAGGAGAGGGGGACAGGAGAGGGGGACAGGAGAGGGGGACAGGAGAGGGGGGGGACAGGAGAGGGGGGGACAGGAGAGGGGGGACAGGAGAGGGGGACAGGAGAGGGGGGACAGGAGAGGGGGACAGGAGAGGGGGGACAGGAGAGGGGGGACAGGAGAGGGGGACAGGAGAGGGGGGACAGGAGAGGGGGACAGGAGAGGGGGGACAGGAGAGGGGGACAGGAGAGGGGGACAGGAGAGGGGGGACAGGAGAGGGGGACAGGAGAGGGGGACAGGAGAGGGGGACAGGAGAGGGGGACAGGAGAGGGGGGACAGGAGAGGGGGACAGGAGAGGGGGGACAGGAGAGGGGGACAGGAGAGGGGGACAGGAGAGGGGGGACAGGAGAGGGGGGACAGGAGAGGGGGACAGGAGAGGGGGACAGGAGAGGGGGACAGGAGAGGGGGACAGGAGAGGGGGGACAGGAGAGGGGGGACAGGAGAGGGGGACAGGAGAGGGGGGACAGGAGAGGGGGACAGGAGAGGGGGGACAGGAGAGGGGGGACAGGAGAGGGGGGACAGGAGAGGGGGACAGGAGAGGGGGACAGGAGAGGGGGACAGGAGAGGGGGGACAGGAGAGGGGGGACAGGAGAGGGGAGGGACAGGAGAGGGGACAGGAGAGGGGGACAGGAGAGGGAGGGACAGGAGAGGGGGGGACAGGAGAGGGGGGACAGGAGAGGGGGGACAGGAGAGGGGGGACAGGAGAGGGGGACAGGAGAGGGGGACAGGAGAGGGGACAGGAGAGGGGGGGGACAGGAGAGGGGGGGGGACAGGAGAGGGGGGGGACAGGAGAGGGGGGGGACAGGAGAGGGGGGACAGGAGAGGGGGGACAGGAGAGGGGGGACAGGAGAGGGGGGACAGGAGAGGGGGGACAGGAGAGGGGGGACAGGAGAGGGGGACAGGAGAGGGGGGACAGGAGAGGGGGACAGGAGAGGGGAGGGGACAGGAGAGGGGGACAGGAGAGGGGGGACAGGAGAGGGGAGGGACAGGAGAGGGGGGGGACAGGAGAGGGGGGACAGGAGAGGGGGACAGGAGAGGGGGACAGGAGAGGGGGACAGGAGAGGGGGGACAGGAGAGGGGGGACAGGAGAGGGGGGACAGGAGAGGGGGGGGGGACAGGAGAGGGGGGGACAGGAGAGGGGGGACAGGAGAGGGGGACAGGAGAGGGGGACAGGAGAGGGGGACAGGAGAGGGGGGACAGGATAGGGGGGACAGGAGAGGGGGACAGGAGAGGGGGGACAGGAGAGGGGAGGGGACAGAGAGGGGGGACAGGAGAGGGGGGACAGGAGAGGGGGGACAGGAGAGGGGGGACAGGAGAGGGGGACAGGAGAGGGGGGACAGGAGAGGGGAGGGACAGGAGAGGGGGGACAGGAGAGGGGGGGGACAGGAGAGGGGGGACAGGAGAGGGGGGACAGGAGAGGGGGGACAGGAGAGAGGGGGACAGGAGAGGGGGGGACAGGAGAGGGGGACAGGAGAGGGGGGACAGGAGAGGGGGGACAGGAGAGGGGGACAGGAGAGGGGGGACAGGAGAGGGGGACAGGAGAGGGGGACAGGAGAGGGGGACAGGAGAGGGGGGACAGGAGAGGGGGGACAGGAGAGGGGGGGACAGGAGAGGGGGACAGGAGAGGGGGACAGGAGAGGGGGACAGGAGAGGGGGGACAGGAGAGGGGGACAGGAGAGGGGAGGGACAGGAGAGGGGGACAGGAGAGGGGGACAGGAGAGGGGAGGGACAGGAGAGGGGGGGACAGGAGAGGGGGGACAGGAGAGGGGGGACAGGAGAGGGGGGACAGGAGAGGGGGACAGGAGAGGGGGACAGGAGAGGGGGACAGGAGAGGGGGGGACAGGAGAGGGGGGGGACAGGAGAGGGGGGGACAGGAGAGGGGGGGACAGGAGAGGGGGACAGGAGAGGGGGGACAGGAGAGGGGACAGTGAGAGGGGGACAGGAGAGGGGGACAGGAGAGGGAGGGACAGGAGAGGGGGGACAGGAGAGGGGACAGAGAGGGGGGGACAGGAGAGGGGGGACAGGAGAGGGGGACAGGAGAGGGGGGACAGGAGAGGGGGACAGGAGAGGGGAGGGAGACAGGAGAGGGGGGGGACAGGAGAGGGGGGGGACAGGAGAGGGGGGGACAGGAGAGGGGGGGACAGGAGAGGGGGGGACAGGAGAGGGGACAGGAGAGGGGGGACAGGAGAGGGGGGGGACAGGAGAGGGGGGGGACAGGAGAGGGGGGGGACAGGAGAGGGGGGGACAGGAGAGGGGGGACAGGAGAGGGGGGACAGGAGAGGGGACAGGAGAGGGGGACAGGAGAGGGGGACAGGAGAGGGGAGGGACAGGAGAGGGGGACAGGAGAGGGGGACAGGAGAGGGGGGGACAGGAGAGGGGGGGACAGGAGAGGGGACAGGAGAGGGGGGACAGGAGAGGGGGACAGGAGAGGGGAGGGACAGGAGAGGGGGGGGACAGGAGAGGGGGACAGGAGAGGGGGGGGACAGGAGAGGGGGGACAGGAGAGGGGGACAGGAGAGGGGGACAGGAGAGGGGGACAGGAGAGGGGGACAGGAGAGGGGGGACAGGAGAGGGGGGACAGGAGAGGGGGGACCGGAGAGGGGGACAGGAGAGGGGGGACAGGAGAGGGGGACAGGAGAGGGGGACAGGAGAGGGGAGGGGACAGGAGAGGGGGACAGGAGAGGGGGGACAGGAGAGGGGGACAGGAGAGGGGGGACAGGAGAGGGGAGGGCGACAGGAGAGGGGGACAGGAGAGGGGAGGGACAGAAGAGGGGGACAGGAGAGGGGGACAGGAGAGGGGGGACAGGAGAGGGGGACAGGAGAGGGGAGGGACAGGAGAGGGGGACAGGAGAGGGGAGGGACAGGAGAGGGGGGACAGGAGAGGGGGGGGACAGGAGAGGGGGGACAGGAGAGGGGGACAGGAGAGGGGAGGGACAGGAGAGGGGGGACAGGAGAGGGGGGGGGACAGGAGAGGGGGACAGGAGAGGGGGGACAGGAGAGGGGGGACAGGAGAGGGGGACAGGAGAGGGGAGGGACAGGAGAGGGGATAGGAGAGGGGGGGGGGACAGGAGAGGGGGGACAGGAGAGGGGAGGGACAGGAGAGGGTGACAGGAGAGGGGAGGGACAGGAGAGGGGGACAGGAGAGGGGGGACAGGAGAGGGGGACAGGAGAGGGGGGACAGGAGAGGGGGACAGGAGAGGGGGGACAGGAGAGGGGGACAGGAGAGGGGGGACAGGAGAGGGGGACAGGAGAGGGGGGACAGGAGAGGGGGACAGGAGAGGGGGGACAGGAGAGGGGGGACAGGAGAGGGGGGACAGGAGAGGGGAGGGACAGGAGAGGGGAGGGACAGGAGAGGGGGACAGGAGAGGGGGGGGACAGGAGAGGGGGACAGGAGAGGGGGGACAGGAGAGGGGAGGGACAGGAGAGGGGGGGGACAGGAGAGGGGGGACAGGAGAGGGGGGGACAGGAGAGGGGGACAGGAGAGGGGGGGGACAGGAGAGGGGGGGGACAGGAGAGGGGAGGGACAGGAGAGGGGGGGGACAGGAGAGGGGGGACAGGAGAGGGGAGGGACAGGAGAGGGGGGACAGGAGAGGGGGACAGGAGAGGGGGACAGGAGAGGGGAGGGACAGGAGAGGGGGGACAGGAGAGGGGAGGGACAGGAGAGGGGAGGGACAGGAGAGGGGGGACAGGAGAGGGGAGGGACAGGAGAGGGGGGACAGGAGAGGGGGGACAGGAGAGGGGGGACAGGAGAGGGGGACAGGAGAGGGGGACAGGAGAGGGGAGGGACAGGAGAGGGGAGGGACTGGAGAGGGGAGGGACAGGAGAGGGGGGACAGGAGAGGGGAGGGACAGGAGAGGGGGGACAGGAGAGGGGAGGGACAGGAGAGGGGGGACAGGAGAGGGGAGGGGGACAGGAGAGGGGGACAGGAGAGGGGGACAGGAGAGGGGGACAGGAGAGGGGACAGGAGAGGGGGACAGGAGAGGGGAGGGTGACAGGAGAGGGGGGACAGGAGAGGGGGGACAGGAGAGGGGGGACAGGAGAGGGGGGACAGGAGAGGGGGACAGGAGAGGGGAGGGACAGGAGAGGGGGACAGGAGAGGGGAGGGGGACAGGAGAGGGGAGGGGGACAGGAGAGGGGGACAGGAGAGGGGGACAGGAGAGGGGAGGGGGACAGGAGAGGGGGACAGGAGAGGGGGACAGGAGAGGGGGACAGGAGAGGGGGACAGGAGAGGGGGGACAGGAGAGGGGGGGGACAGGAGAGGGGAGGGGGACAGGAGAGGGGGACAGGAGAGGGGGGACAGGAGAGGGGGACAGGAGAGGGGAGGGGGACAGGAGAGGGGGACAGGAGAGGGGGACAGGAGAGGGGGGACAGGAGAGGGGGACAGGAGAGGGGGACAGGAGAGGGGGACAGGAGAGGGGGACAGGAGAGGGGGGGACAGGAGAGGGGGGGACAGGAGAGGGGGGGGACAGGAGAGGGGGACAGGAGAGGGGGGGGACAGGAGAGGGGAGGGGGACAGGAGAGGGGGGACAGGAGAGGGGGACAGGAGAGGGGGGACAGGAGAGGGGGACAGGAGAGGGGGGACAGGAGAGGGGGGGGACAGGAGAGGGGGGACAGGAGAGGGGGACAGGAGAGGGGAGGGGGACAGGAGAGGGGAGGGGGACAGGAGAGGGGGGACAGGAGAGGGGAGGGGACGGGAGAGGGGGACAGGAGAGGGGGACAGGAGAGGGGTACAGGGAAGGGGGACAGGAGAGGTGGACGGAAGAGGGGGACAGGAGAGGGGGACAGGAGAGGGGGACGGGAGAGGGGGGACGGGAGAGGGGGACGGGAGAGGGGGACAGGAGAGGGGGACAGGAGAGGGGGACAGGAGGGGGGAGGGGGACAGGAGAGGGGGGACAGGAGAGGGGGACAGGAGAGGGGAGGGACAGGAGAGGGGGACAGGAGAGGGGGACAGGAGAGGGGAGGGACAGGAGAGGGGGGGACAGGAGAGGGGGGACAGGAGAGGGGGGACAGGAGAGGGGGACAGGAGAGGGGGACAGGAGAGGGGGGACAGGAGAGGGGGACAGGAGAGGGGGACAGGAGAGGGGGACAGGAGAGGGGGGGGACAGGAGAGGGGGGGGACAGGAGAGGGGGGACAGGAGAGGGGGACAGGAGAGGGGGGACAGGAGAGGGGGACAGGAGAGGGGGGACAGGAGAGGGGGGACAGGAGAGGGGGACAGGAGAGGGGGGACAGGAGAGGGGGACAGGAGAGGGGGGACAGGAGAGGGGGACAGGAGAGGGGGACAGGAGAGGGGGGACAGGAGAGGGGGACAGGAGAGGGGGACAGGAGAGGGGGGACAGGAGAGGGGGACAGGAGAGGGGGGACAGGAGAGGGGGACAGGAGAGGGGGACAGGAGAGGGGGACAGGAGAGGGGGACAGGAGAGGGGGGACAGGAGAGGGGGGACAGGAGAGGGGGGACAGGAGAGGGGGACAGGAGAGGGGGGACAGGAGAGGGGGACAGGAGAGGGGGGACAGGAGAGGGGGGACAGGAGAGGGGGACAGGAGAGGGGGGACAGGAGAGGGGGACAGGAGAGGGGGGACAGGAGAGGGGGACAGGAGAGGGGGGACAGGAGAGGGGGACAGGAGAGGGGGACAGGAGAGGGGGACAGGAGAGGGGGGACAGGAGAGGGGGACAGGAGAGGGGAGGGACAGGAGAGGGGGACAGGAGAGGGGGACAGGAGAGGGGAGGGACAGGAGAGGGGGGGACAGGAGAGGGGGGACAGGAGAGGGGGGACAGGAGAGGGGGGACAGGAGAGGGGGACAGGAGAGGGGGACAGGAGAGGGGGACAGGAGAGGGGGGGACAGGAGAGGGGGGGGACAGGAGAGGGGGGGGACAGGAGAGGGGGGGGACAGGAGAGGGGGGACAGGAGAGGGGGGACAGGAGAGGGGGGACAGGAGAGGGGGACAGGAGAGGGGGACAGGAGAGGGGAGGGACAGGAGAGGGGGACAGGAGAGGGGGACAGGAGAGGGGGGGACAGGAGAGGGGGGGACAGGAGAGGGGGACAGGAGAGGGGGGACAGGAGAGGGGGACAGGAGAGGGGAGGGACAGGAGAGGGGGGGACAGGAGAGGGGGACAGGAGAGGGGAGGGACAGGAGAGGGGGGGGACAGGAGAGGGGGACAGGAGAGGGGGACAGGAGAGGGGGACAGGAGAGGGGGACAGGAGAGGGGGACAGGAGAGGGGGGACAGGAGAGGGGGGACAGGAGAGGGGGGACAGGAGAGGGGGACAGGAGAGGGGGGACAGGAGAGGGGGACAGGAGAGGGGGACAGGAGAGGGGGACAGGAGAGGGGGACAGGAGAGGGGGGACAGGAGAGGGGGACAGGAGAGGGGGGACAGGAGAGGGGAGGGCGACAGGAGAGGGGGACAGGAGAGGGGAGGGACAGAAGAGGGGGACAGGAGAGGGGGACAGGAGAGGGGGGACAGGAGAGGGGGACAGGAGAGGGGAGGGACAGGAGAGGGGGACAGGAGAGGGGAGGGACAGGAGAGGGGGGACAGGAGAGGGGGGGGACAGGAGAGGGGGGACAGGAGAGGGGGACAGGAGAGGGGAGGGACAGGAGAGGGGGGACAGGAGAGGGGGGGGACAGGAGAGGGGGACAGGAGAGGGGGGACAGGAGAGGGGGGACAGGAGAGGGGGGACAGGAGAGGGGAGGGACAGGAGTGGGGAGGGACAGGAGAGGGGGGACAGGAGAGGGGGGACAGGAGAGGGGGGACAGGAGAGGGGGGACAGGAGAGGGGGGACAGGAGAGGGGGACAGGAGAGGGGGGACAGGAGAGGGGGACAGGAGAGGGGGGACAGGAGAGGGGGGACAGGAGAGGGGGACAGGAGAGGGGGGACAGGAGAGGGGGGACAGGAGAGGGGGGACAGGAGAGGGGGGACAGGAGAGGGGGACAGGAGAGGGGGACAGGAGAGGGGGACAGGAGAGGGGGACAGGAGAGGGGGGACAGGAGAGGGGGACAGGAGAGGGGAGGGACAGGAGAGGGGGACAGGAGAGGGGGACAGGAGAGGGGAGGGACAGGAGAGGGGGGGACAGGAGAGGGGGGACAGGAGAGGGGGGACAGGAGAGGGGGACAGGAGAGGGGGACAGGAGAGGGGGACAGGAGAGGGGGACAGGAGAGGGGGACAGGAGAGGGGGGGGACAGGAGAGGGGGGGGACAGGAGAGGGGGGACAGGAGAGGGGGACAGGAGAGGGGGGACAGGAGAGGGGGACAGGAGAGGGGGGACAGGATAGGGGGGACAGGAGAGGGGGACAGGAGAGGGGGGACAGGAGAGGGGAGGGACAGGAGAGGGGGGACAGGAGAGGGGGGACAGGAGAGGGGGGACAGGAGAGGGGGGACAGGAGAGGGGGACAGGAGAGGGGGGACAGGAGAGGGGAGGGACAGGAGAGGGGGGACAGGAGAGGGGGGACAGGAGAGGGGGGACAGGAGAGGGGGGACAGGAGAGGGGGGACAGGAGAGGGGGACAGGAGAGGGGAGGGACAGGAGAGGGGGACAGGAGAGGGGAGGGACAGGAGAGGGGGGACAGGAGAGGGGGGACAGGAGAGGGGGGACAGGAGAGGGGGGACAGGAGAGGGGGGACAGGAGAGGGGGGACAGGAGAGGGGGGACAGGAGAGGGGGACAGGAGAGGGGGGACAGGAGAGGGGGGACAGGAGAGGGGGGACAGGAGAGGGGGACAGGAGAGGGGGGACAGGAGAGGGGGACAGGAGAGGGGGGACAGGAGAGGGGGACAGGAGAGGGGAGGGACAGGAGAGGGGGACAGGAGAGGGGGACAGGAGAGGGGAGGGACAGGAGAGGGGGGGACAGGAGAGGGGGGACAGGAGAGGGGGGACAGGAGAGGGGGGACAGGAGAGGGGGGACAGGAGAGGGGGACAGGAGAGGGGGACAGGAGAGGGGAGGGACAGGAGAGGGGAGGGACTGGAGAGGGGAGGGACAGGAGAGGGGGGACAGGAGAGGGGAGGGACAGGAGAGGGGGGACAGGAGAGGGGAGGGACAGGAGAGGGGGGACAGGAGAGGGGAGGGGGACAGGAGAGGGGGACAGGAGAGGGGGACAGGAGAGGGGGACAGGAGAGGGGACAGGAGAGGGGGACAGGAGAGGGGAGGGTGACAGGAGAGGGGGGACAGGAGAGGGGGGACAGGAGAGGGGGGACAGGAGAGGGGGGACAGGAGAGGGGGGACAGGAGAGGGGGGACAGGAGAGGGGAGGGACAGGAGAGGGGGACAGGAGAGGGGAGGGGGACAGGAGAGGGGAGGGGGACAGGAGAGGGGGACAGGAGAGGGGGACAGGAGAGGGGAGGGGGACAGGAGAGGGGGACAGGAGAGGGGGACAGGAGAGGGGGACAGGAGAGGGGGACAGGAGAGGGGGGACAGGAGAGGGGGGGGACAGGAGAGGGGAGGGGGACAGGAGAGGGGGACAGGAGAGGGGGGACAGGAGAGGGGGACAGGAGAGGGGAGGGGGACAGGAGAGGGGGACAGGAGAGGGGGACAGGAGAGGGGGACAGGAGAGGGGGACAGGAGAGGGGGACAGGAGAGGGGGACAGGAGAGGGGGACAGGAGAGGGGGGGACAGGAGAGGGGGGGACAGGAGAGGGGGGGACAGGAGAGGGGGACAGGAGAGGGGGGGGACAGGAGAGGGGAGGGGGACAGGAGAGGGGGGACAGGAGAGGGGGACAGGAGAGGGGGGACAGGAGAGGGGGACAGGAGAGGGGGGACAGGAGAGGGGGGGGACAGGAGAGGGGGGACAGGAGAGGGGGACAGGAGAGGGGAGGGGGACAGGAGAGGGGAGGGGGACAGGAGAGGGGGGACAGGAGAGGGGAGGGGACGGGAGAGGGGGACAGGAGAGGGGGACAGGAGAGGGGTACAGGGAAGGGGGACAGGAGAGGTGGACGGAAGAGGGGGACAGGAGAGGGGGACAGGAGAGGGGGACGGGAGAGGGGGACGGGAGAGGGGGACGGGAGAGGGGGACAGGAGAGGGGGACAGGAGAGGGGGACAGGAGGGGGAGGGGGACAGGAGAGGGGGGACAGGAGAGGGGGACAGGAGAGGGGAGGGACAGGAGAGGGGGACAGGAGAGGGGGACAGGAGAGGGGAGGGACAGGAGAGGGGGGGACAGGAGAGGGGGGACAGGAGAGGGGGGACAGGAGAGGGGGACAGGAGAGGGGGACAGGAGAGGGGGACAGGAGAGGGGGACAGGAGAGGGGGACAGGAGAGGGGGACAGGAGAGGGGGGGGACAGGAGAGGGGGGGGACAGGAGAGGGGGGACAGGAGAGGGGGACAGGAGAGGGGGGACAGGAGAGGGGGACAGGAGAGGGGGGACAGGAGAGGGGGGACAGGAGAGGGGGACAGGAGAGGGGGGACAGGAGAGGGGGACAGGAGAGGGGGGACAGGAGAGGGGGACAGGAGAGGGGGACAGGAGAGGGGGGACAGGAGAGGGGGACAGGAGAGGGGGACAGGAGAGGGGGGACAGGAGAGGGGGACAGGAGAGGGGGGACAGGAGAGGGGGACAGGAGAGGGGGACAGGAGAGGGGGACAGGAGAGGGGGACAGGAGAGGGGGGACAGGAGAGGGGGGACAGGAGAGGGGGGACAGGAGAGGGGGACAGGAGAGGGGGGACAGGAGAGGGGGACAGGAGAGGGGGGACAGGAGAGGGGGGACAGGAGAGGGGGACAGGAGAGGGGGGACAGGAGAGGGGGACAGGAGAGGGGGGACAGGAGAGGGGGACAGGAGAGGGGGGACAGGAGAGGGGGACAGGAGAGGGGGACAGGAGAGGGGGACAGGAGAGGGGGGACAGGAGAGGGGGACAGGAGAGGGGAGGGACAGGAGAGGGGGACAGGAGAGGGGGACAGGAGAGGGGAGGGACAGGAGAGGGGGGGACAGGAGAGGGGGGACAGGAGAGGGGGGACAGGAGAGGGGGGACAGGAGAGGGGGACAGGAGAGGGGGACAGGAGAGGGGGACAGGAGAGGGGGGGGACAGGAGAGGGGGGGGACAGGAGAGGGGGGGGACAGGAGAGGGGGGGGACAGGAGAGGGGGGACAGGAGAGGGGGGACAGGAGAGGGGGGACAGGAGAGGGGGACAGGAGAGGGGGACAGGAGAGGGGAGGGACAGGAGAGGGGGACAGGAGAGGGGGACAGGAGAGGGGGGGACAGGAGAGGGGGGGACAGGAGAGGGGGACAGGAGAGGGGGGACAGGAGAGGGGGACAGGAGAGGGGAGGGACAGGAGAGGGGGGGACAGGAGAGGGGGACAGGAGAGGGGAGGGACAGGAGAGGGGGGGGACAGGAGAGGGGGACAGGAGAGGGGGACAGGAGAGGGGGACAGGAGAGGGGGACAGGAGAGGGGGACAGGAGAGGGGGGACAGGAGAGGGGGGACAGGAGAGGGGGGACAGGAGAGGGGGACAGGAGAGGGGGGACAGGAGAGGGGGACAGGAGAGGGGGACAGGAGAGGGGGACAGGAGAGGGGGACAGGAGAGGGGGGACAGGAGAGGGGGACAGGAGAGGGGGGACAGGAGAGGGGAGGGCGACAGGAGAGGGGGACAGGAGAGGGGAGGGACAGAAGAGGGGGACAGGAGAGGGGGACAGGAGAGGGGGGACAGGAGAGGGGGACAGGAGAGGGGAGGGACAGGAGAGGGGGACAGGAGAGGGGAGGGACAGGAGAGGGGGGACAGGAGAGGGGGGGGACAGGAGAGGGGGGACAGGAGAGGGGGACAGGAGAGGGGAGGGACAGGAGAGGGGGGACAGGAGAGGGGGGGGACAGGAGAGGGGGACAGGAGAGGGGGGACAGGAGAGGGGGGACAGGAGAGGGGGGACAGGAGAGGGGAGGGACAGGAGTGGGGAGGGACAGGAGAGGGGGGACAGGAGAGGGGGGACAGGAGAGGGGGGACAGGAGAGGGGGGACAGGAGAGGGGGGACAGGAGAGGGGGACAGGAGAGGGGGGACAGGAGAGGGGGACAGGAGAGGGGGGACAGGAGAGGGGGGACAGGAGAGGGGGACAGGAGAGGGGGGACAGGAGAGGGGGACAGGAGAGGGGGGACAGGAGAGGGGGGACAGGAGAGGGGGACAGGAGAGGGGGACAGGAGAGGGGGACAGGAGAGGGGGACAGGAGAGGGGGGACAGGAGAGGGGGACAGGAGAGGGGAGGGACAGGAGAGGGGGACAGGAGAGGGGGACAGGAGAGGGGAGGGACAGGAGAGGGGGGGACAGGAGAGGGGGGACAGGAGAGGGGGGACAGGAGAGGGGGACAGGAGAGGGGGACAGGAGAGGGGGACAGGAGAGGGGGACAGGAGAGGGGGACAGGAGAGGGGGGGGACAGGAGAGGGGGGGGACAGGAGAGGGGGGACAGGAGAGGGGGACAGGAGAGGGGGGACAGGAGAGGGGGACAGGAGAGGGGGGACAGGATAGGGGGGACAGGAGAGGGGGACAGGAGAGGGGGGACAGGAGAGGGGAGGGACAGGAGAGGGGGGACAGGAGAGGGGGGACAGGAGAGGGGGGACAGGAGAGGGGGGACAGGAGAGGGGGACAGGAGAGGGGGGACAGGAGAGGGGAGGGACAGGAGAGGGGGGACAGGAGAGGGGGGACAGGAGAGGGGGGACAGGAGAGGGGGGACAGGAGAGGGGGGACAGGAGAGGGGGACAGGAGAGGGGAGGGACAGGAGAGGGGGGACAGGAGAGGGGGGACAGGAGAGGGGGGACAGGAGAGGGGGGACAGGAGAGGGGGGACAGGAGAGGGGGACAGGAGAGGGGGGACAGGAGAGGGGGACAGGAGAGGGGGGACAGGAGAGGGGGACAGGAGAGGGGGGACAGGAGAGGGGGACAGGAGAGGGGGACAGGAGAGGGGGACAGGAGAGGGGGGACAGGAGAGGGGGACAGGAGAGGGGAGGGACAGGAGAGGGGGACAGGAGAGGGGGACAGGAGAGGGGAGGGACAGGAGAGGGGGGGACAGGAGAGGGGGGACAGGAGAGGGGGGACAGGAGAGGGGGGACAGGAGAGGGGGACAGGAGAGGGGGACAGGAGAGGGGGACAGGAGAGGGGGGGGACAGGAGAGGGGGGGGACAGGAGAGGGGGGGGACAGGAGAGGGGGGGACAGGAGAGGGGGGACAGGAGAGGGGGGACAGGAGAGGGGACAGGAGAGGGGGACAGGAGAGGGGGACAGGAGAGGGGAGGGACAGGAGAGGGGGACAGGAGAGGGGGACAGGAGAGGGGGGGACAGGAGAGGGGGGGACAGGAGAGGGGGACAGGAGAGGGGGGACAGGAGAGGGGGACAGGAGAGGGGAGGGACAGGAGAGGGGGGGACAGGAGAGGGGGACAGGAGAGGGGAGGGACAGGAGAGGGGGGGGACAGGAGAGGGGGACAGGAGAGGGGGACAGGAGAGGGGGACAGGAGAGGGGGACAGGAGAGGGGGACAGGAGAGGGGGGACAGGAGAGGGGGGACAGGAGAGGGGGGACAGGAGAGGGGGACAGGAGAGGGGGGACAGGAGAGGGGGACAGGAGAGGGGGACAGGAGAGGGGAGGGGGACAGGAGAGGGGGACAGGAGAGGGGGGACAGGAGAGGGGGACAGGAGAGGGGGGACAGGAGAGGGGAGGGCGACAGGAGAGGGGGACAGGAGAGGGGAGGGACAGAAGAGGGGGACAGGAGAGGGGGACAGGAGAGGGGGGACAGGAGAGGGGGACAGGAGAGGGGAGGGACAGGAGAGGGGGACAGGAGAGGGGAGGGACAGGAGAGGGGGGACAGGAGAGGGGGGGGACAGGAGAGGGGGGACAGGAGAGGGGGACAGGAGAGGGGAGGGACAGGAGAGGGGGGACAGGAGAGGGGGGGGACAGGAGAGGGGGACAGGAGAGGGGGGACAGGAGAGGGGGGACAGGAGAGGGGGGACAGGAGAGGGGGACAGGAGAGGGGAGGGACAGGAGAGGGGGATAGGAGAGGGGGGGGGACAGGAGAGGGGGACAGGAGAGGGGAGGGACAGGAGAGGGTGACAGGAGAGGGGAGGGACAGGAGAGGGGGACAGGAGAGGGGGGACAGGAGAGGGGGACAGGAGAGGGGGGACAGGAGAGGGGGACAGGAGAGGGGGGACAGGAGAGGGGGACAGGAGAGGGGGGACAGGAGAGGGGGACAGGAGAGGGGGGACAGGAGAGGGGGACAGGAGAGGGGGGACAGGAGAGGGGGGACAGGAGAGGGGGGACAGGAGAGGGGAGGGACAGGAGAGGGGAGGGACAGGAGAGGGGGACAGGAGAGGGGGGGGACAGGAGAGGGGGACAGGAGAGGGGGGACAGGAGAGGGGAGGGACAGGAGAGGGGGGGGACAGGAGAGGGGGGACAGGAGAGGGGGGGACAGGAGAGGGGGACAGGAGAGGGGGGGGACAGGAGAGGGGGGGACAGGAGAGGGGAGGGACAGGAGAGGGGGGGGACAGGAGAGGGGGGACAGGAGAGGGGAGGGACAGGAGAGGGGGGACAGGAGAGGGGGACAGGAGAGGGGGACAGGAGAGGGGAGGGACAGGAGAGGGGGGACAGGAGAGGGGAGGGACAGGAGAGGGGAGGGACAGGAGAGGGGGGACAGGAGAGGGGAGGGACAGGAGAGGGGGGACAGGAGAGGGGGGACAGGAGAGGGGGGACAGGAGAGGGGGACAGGAGAGGGGGACAGGAGAGGGGAGGGACAGGAGAGGGGAGGGACTGGAGAGGGGAGGGACAGGAGAGGGGGGACAGGAGAGGGGAGGGACAGGAGAGGGGGGACAGGAGAGGGGAGGGACAGGAGAGGGGGGACAGGAGAGGGGAGGGGGACAGGAGAGGGGGACAGGAGAGGGGGACAGGAGAGGGGGACAGGAGAGGGGACAGGAGAGGGGGACAGGAGAGGGGAGGGTGACAGGAGAGGGGGGACAGGAGAGGGGGGACAGGAGAGGGGGGACAGGAGAGGGGGGACAGGAGAGGGGGACAGGAGAGGGGAGGGACAGGAGAGGGGGACAGGAGAGGGGAGGGGGACAGGAGAGGGGAGGGGGACAGGAGAGGGGGACAGGAGAGGGGGACAGGAGAGGGGAGGGGGACAGGAGAGGGGGACAGGAGAGGGGGACAGGAGAGGGGGACAGGAGAGGGGGACAGGAGAGGGGGGACAGGAGAGGGGGGGGACAGGAGAGGGGAGGGGGACAGGAGAGGGGGACAGGAGAGGGGGGACAGGAGAGGGGGACAGGAGAGGGGAGGGGGACAGGAGAGGGGGACAGGAGAGGGGGACAGGAGAGGGGGACAGGAGAGGGGGACAGGAGAGGGGGACAGGAGAGGGGGACAGGAGAGGGGGACAGGAGAGGGGGGGACAGGAGAGGGGGGGACAGGAGAGGGGGGGGACAGGAGAGGGGGACAGGAGAGGGGGGGGACAGGAGAGGGGAGGGGGACAGGAGAGGGGGGACAGGAGAGGGGGACAGGAGAGGGGGGACAGGAGAGGGGGACAGGAGAGGGGGGACAGGAGAGGGGGGGGACAGGAGAGGGGGGACAGGAGAGGGGGACAGGAGAGGGGAGGGGGACAGGAGAGGGGAGGGGGACAGGAGAGGGGGGACAGGAGAGGGGAGGGGGACGGGAGAGGGGGACAGGAGAGGGGGACAGGAGAGGGGTACAGGGAAGGGGGACAGGAGAGGGGGACGGAAGAGGGGGACAGGAGAGGGGGACAGGAGAGGGGGACGGGAGAGGGGGACGGGAGAGGGGGACGGGAGAGGGGGACAGGAGAGGGGGACAGGAGAGGGGGACAGGAGGGGGGAGGGGGACAGGAGAGGGGGGGCAGGAGAGGGGGGACAGGAGAGGGGGACAGGAGAGGGGGACAGGAGAGGGGGACAGGAGAGGGGGACGGGAGAGGAGGGGGACAGGAGAGAGGGACAGGAGAGGGGGACAGGAGAGGGGGACAGGAGAGGGGGACAGGAGAGGGGGACAGGAGAGGAGGGGGACAGGAGAGAGGGACAGGAGAGGGGGGACAGGAGAGGGGGGACAGGAGAGGGGGACAGGAGAGGGGGACAGGAGAGGGGGACAGGAGAGGGGGACAGGAGAGGGGGGACAGGAGAGGGGGGCAGGAGAGGGGGACAGGAGAGGGGGACAGGAGAGGGGAGGGGGACAGGAGAGGGGGGCAGGAGAGGGGGACAGGAGAGGGGACAGGGGAGGGGGACAGGAGAGGGGACAGGAGAGGGGACAGGAGAGGGGGACAGGAGAGGGGGGACAGGAGAGGGGGGACAGGAGTGGGGAGGGGGACAGGAGTGGGGGACAGGAGAGGGGACAGGAGAGGGGGACAGGAGAGGGGACAGGAGAGGGGAGGATAAGAAGGGTCTCGACCCGAAACGTCACCCATTCCTTCTCTCCCGAGATGCTGCCTGACCTGCTGAGTTACTCCAGCACTTTGTGTCTCTCTGCACTAATATATAAACATATACATCAGATTATTGTGATGTTAGATTATTCAACATTGTATAAGATGTGTATTAGATGTAAACGTTTGCGAGCACACACACACTCACACAGAGAAATATATAAATAGCTCACTAATATATAAACCCTCAATCACACATACGCACAGAAATATATACAACTCAGCGGGTCGGGCAGCATCTCTGTGGAGAACGTGGACAGGTACAAAGTGCTGGAGTAACTTTGTAGCAGCAGCAGCAGCAGCAGCAAGCTGTGTTGCTTGGGAAGTAGTGTGTGGGGATTGTGTGGGGATTGTGTGGGGATAGTAAGGAGTAAGACCTGTGTGATCTCCCGGACTAGTTTCGATCGCCTAGCTTGGGGTCGGAGAGGAATTTCCCGGATTTTTTCCCAAATTGGCCTGGGTTTTTTATCCGGTTTTTCGCCTCTCCCAGGAGATCACTCAGTTCTTTTGGGTGGGCGGTTGGAGCGGTTGGAGTAGCGGCCGGGCGGTAGGTTTAGTAACCGAGCGCGGGGCTTTGTTTGGAGAGTATGACTGCCAGGGCAGTTTTTTGTTCTGGGTGTCAGATGTGGGGAATCTGGGAGTCTGATAGTCTTCCAGACATCCACATCTGCGCCAGGTGTGACGAGATGGGGCTCCTAAGGGACCGTATTAGGAACCTGGAGCGGCAGATTGATGACCTCCGTCTGATCAGGGAGAGTGAGGAGGTTATAGATAGGAGTTACAGGGAGGTGGTCACTCCTAGACCACGGGAGGTAGACAAGTGGGTCACTGTTAGGGGGGGCAAGGAACAGAGGCAGGGACTAGGGAGTACCCCGGTGGCTGTACCCCTTGGAAATAAGTACTCCTGTTTAAGTACTGTTAGGGGGGACAGCCTACCTGGGGGCAACGACGGTGCCCGGGCCTCTGGCAAGGAGTCCGGCCCTGTTGCTCAGAAGGGTAGGGAAAGGAAGAGGAGAGCAGTAGTAATAGGGGACTCTATAGTGAGGGGGTCAGATAGGCGTTTCTGTGGACGCAGTCGGGAGACCCGGATGGTGGTTTGCCTCCCTGGTGCCGGTGTCCGGGATGTGTCTGAGCGTGTCCAGGATATCCTGAAAGGGGAGGGAGAGGAGCCAGAGGTCGTGGTACATATAGGTACCAACAATATAGGTAGGATAAGGGAAGAGGTCCTGAAAGGAGAATTCAGGGGGCTAGGAAGAGAGTTAAAAAAAAGGACTTCCAAAGTAATAATCTCAGGCTTACTGCCTGTGCCACGCGATAGTGAGAATAGGAATGGAGTGAGGTGGAGGATAAATACGTGGCTGAGGAACTGGTGCAGGGAGCAGGGTTTCAAGTTTCTGGATCATTGGGACCTCTTCTGGGGGAAGTATGACCTGTACAAAAAGGACGGGTTGCATCTGAACCCGAGGGGAACCAATATCCTGGCGGGGAGATTTGCTAAAATAACTGCGGAGACTTTAAACTAGTACGGTTGGGGGGAGGGACTCAAACACAGATAGCTAATAGGCAGTGTGTGAGGCAGGAGGCAGAAAAGGGAAACACTCAGACCCAATATGTAGGAGAGAAAGAAGGGAAAAGAAATAAACTGAGAATAAGAAATGATGGGTCCCTTAAATGTGTATATTTTAATGCTAGGAGCATTGTAAGAAAGGTGGATGAGCTTAGAGCCTGGATTGACATCTGGAAGTATGATGTTGTGGCGATCAGTGAAACATGGTTGCAGGAGGGTTGCGATTGGCAATTAAATATTCCAGGATTTCATTGTTTCAGATGTGATAGAATCGGAGGGGCAAGAGGTGGGGGTGTTGCATTGCTTGTCAGGGAGTATATCACAGCAGTGCTTTGGCAGGACAGACTAGAAGGCTCGATTAAGGAGGCTGTTTGGGTGGAACTCAGAAATGAGAAAGGTTTAGCAACACTTATAGGGGTGTATTATAGACCGCCAAATAGAGAACGAGAATTGGAAGGGCAAATATGTAAGGAGATAGCAGATATTAGTAGTAAGCACAGAGTGGTGATTGTGGGTGATTTCAATTTTCCGTATATAGACTGGGAATCACATTCTGTTAAAGGGCTGGATGGTTTGGAGTTTGTAAAATGTGTGCAGGATAGTTTTTTGCAGCAATACGTAGAGGTGCCTACCAGAGAAGGGGCAGTGTTGGACCTCCTGTTAGGAAATGAGATGGGTCAGGTGACGGAGGTATGTGTTGAGGAGCACTTTGGGTCTAGTGATCATAATGCCATTAGTTTCAATATCATTATGGAGAAGGTCAAATCTGGACCAAGGGTTGAGATTTTGGATTGGAGAAAGGCTAATTTTGAGGAGATGAGAAAGGATTTAAAAGGAGTGAAATGGAAATTGTTGTTTTATGAAAAGGATATAATAGAGAAATGGAGGATATTTAAATGTGAAATTTTGAGAGTACAGAGTCTTTATGTCCCTGTTCGGTGGAAAGGAAAGAATAATAATTTGAAAGAGCCATGGTTTTCCAGGGAAATTGGACACTTGGTTCGGAAAAAGAGGGAGATATACAATAAATATAAGCGGCAGGGAGTAAATGAGGTTCTTGAGGAATATAAAGAATGTAAAAGGAATCTTAAAAAGGAAATTAGAAAAGCGAAAAAAAGATATGAGGCTGCTTTGGCAAGTAATGTAAAAGTAAACCCCAAGGGGTTCTACAGATATGTCAATAGCAAAAGGATAGCGAGGGATAAAATTGGTCCATTAGAGAGTCAGAGTGGACAGCTATGTGCTGAGCCGGAAGAAATGGGGGAGATATTAAACAATTTCTTTTCTTCGGTATTTACCGAGGAGAAGGATATTGAATTATGTGAGGTAAGCGAAACAAGTAGAGTAGTGATGGAAATTAGGAGGATTAAAGAAGAGGAGGTACGGACACTTTTGAAGAATATAAAAGTGGATAAGTCTCCAGGTCCTGATAGGATATTCCCTAGGACATTGAGGGAAGTTAGTGCAGAAATAGCAGGGGCTATGACGGAAATATTTCAAACGTCATTAGAAACAGGGATGGTGCCGGAAGATTGGCGCATTGCGCATGTTGTGCCTTTGTTTAAAAAAGGTTCTAAAAGTAAACCTAGCAATTATAGACCTATTAGTTTGACGTCTGTGGTGGGAAAATTAATGGAAAAGATACTTAGGGACAATATATATAATTATTTGGATAATCAAGGCCTGATTAGAAACAGTCAACATGGATTTGTGCCTGGAAGGTCATGTTTGACTAATCTTCTTGAATTTTTTGAAGAGGTTACCAGGGAAATTGATAAGGGCAAGGCTGTGGATGTTGTCTATATGGACTTCAGTAAGGCATTTGACAAGGTTCCACATGGAAGGTTGATTAAGAAGGTTAAATCGTTGGGTATTAATAGGGAGGTTGCAAGATGGATTCAACAATGGCTGAATGGGAGATACCAGAGGGTAACGGTTGACAATTGTATGTCAGGTTGGAGGCCAGTGTCTAGTGGAGTGCCCCAAGGATCTGTGTTGGGTCCACTGTTGTTTGTCATTTACATTAATGATCTGGATGATGGTGTGGCAAATTGGATTAGTAAATATGCAGATGATACTAAGATAGGTGGAGTAGTTGATAGTGAGGTAGATTTTCAAAGTCTACAGAGAGACTTGGGCCTTTTGGAAGGGTGGGCTGAAAGATGGCAGATGGAGTTTAATGCTGATAAGTGTGAGGTGCTGCATTTTGGTCGGACAAATCAAAATAGGACGTACAGGGTAAATGGTAGGGAATTGAGGAATGCAGTGGAACAGAGGGATCTGGGAATAACTGTGCATTGTTCCCTGAAGGTGGAATCTCATGTGGATAGGGTGGTGAAGAAGGCGTTTGGTATGCTTGCCTTTATAAATCAGAGCATCGAGTATAGAAGTTGGGATGTAATGTTGAAATTGTACAGGGCATTGGTGAGGCCAAATCTGGAGTATGGTGTGCAGTTCTGGTCGCCAAATTATAGGAAGGATGTCGACAAAATGGAGAGGGTACAGAGGAGATTTACTAGAATGTTGCCTGGGTTTCAGCACTTAGGCTACAGAGAGAGGTTGAACAGGTTGGGTCTTTATTCTTTGGAGCGTAGAAGGTTGAGGGGGGACTTGATAAAGGTTTTTAAAATTTTGAGAGGGACGGACAGAGTTGACGTGGGTAGGCTTTTCCCTTTGAGAGTGGGGAAGATTCCAACAAGGGGACATAGCTTCAGAATTGAGGGACAAAGGTTTAGGGGTAACATGAGGGGGAACTTCTTTACTCAGAGGGTTGTGGCTGTATGGAATGGGCTTCCGGTGGAAGTGGTGGAGGCTGGCTCGATTTTATTATTTAAGAGTAAATTGGATAGGTATATGGATAGGAGGGGATTGGAGGGTTATGGTCTGAGTGCAGGTAGATGAGACTAGGTCAGGGAGAATGGTCGGCGTGGACTGGTAGGGCCGGACAGGCCTGTTTCCATGCTGTAGTTGTTATATGTGTTATATGTTATATGTGTTATAACTCAGCGGGTCAGGCAGCATCTGTGGAGAACATGAACAGGTACAAAGTGCTGGAGTAACTCAGCGGGTCGGGCAGTATCTCTGTGGAGAACGTGGACAGGTACAAAGTGCTGGAGTAACTCAGCGGGTCGGGCAACATCTGTGGAGAACGTGGACAGGTACAAAGTGCTGGAGTAACTCAATCTCAGACACACACATAAATATATAAACAGTTCGCTCATAATGTATAAACAAAGCTCACCGATCACTTGGGATAGTTCGATCAGTTCCATTTCTGTTGGCATGTATCCCATAGTTCTCATGCAATTGCCCAAATCTTTACAATTTAAAAATCCATCGCGATCTTTATCAAATTGTTTAAATGCTGCTCGCAACTCTGGGGTAGAGAGAAATACATTTGTGATCAGAGGGTTGCAGCTGCAGCGAGAGATTGCAGAGAACGAAGAGGGACATAGAGACACACATGGAGTCACAGACACACGGAGACACGGAGACACAGAGACACAGAGACACAGAGACACAGAGACACAGGGACACAGAGACACAGAGGACACAGAGACACAGACACAGAGACACAGACACACAGACACAGAGAGACACACAGAGACACAGAGAGACACACAGAGACACAGAGACACAGAGACACAGAGACACGGAGACACAGAGACACACAGAGACACAGAGACACAGAGACACAGAGACACAGAGACACAGAGACACAGAGACACAGAGACACAGAGACACAGAGACACAGAGACACAGAGACACAGAGACACAGAGACACGGAGACACAGAGACACAGAGACACAGAGACACAGGGACACAGACACACGGAGACACGGAGACACAGAGACACAGAGACACAGAGACACAGGGACACAGAGACACAGAGACACGGAGACACAGACACAGAGACACAGACACACCAGACACAGAGAGACACACAGAGACACAGAGAGACACACAGAGACACAGAGACACAGAGAGACACACAGAGACACAGAGACACAGAGACACAGACACAGAGACACAGAGACACAGAGACAGAGACACACAGAGACACAGAGACACAGAGACACAGACACACAGACACAGAGACACAGAGACACAGAGACACAGAGACACACAGAGACACAGAGACACAGAGACACAGAGACACAGAGACACAGAGACACAGAGGACACACAGAGACACACAGAGACACAGAGACACAGAGACACAGAGACACAGAGACACAGAGACACAGAGACACAGACACAGAGACACAGAGACACAGAGACACAGAGAGACACAGAGACACAGAGAGACACACAGAGACACGGAGACACAGAGACACAGAGACACACAGACACAGAGACACAGAGACACAGAGAGACACACAGAGACACAGAGACACAGAGACACAGAGACACAGAGACACAGAGACACAGAGACACAGAGACACAGAGAGACACACAGACACAGAGACACACAGACACAGAGACACACAGACACAGAGACACAGAGACACAGAGACACAGACACAGACACAGAGACACACAGACACAGAGACACAGAGACACAGAGACACAGACACAGACACAGAGACACAGAGACACAGAGACACACACAGAGACACACACAGAGACACAGGGACACAGAGACACAGAGACACACAGAGACACAGAGACACACAGAGACACAGACACACAGAGACACAGAGACACAGAGACACAGAGACACAGAGACACAGAGACACAGAGACACAGAGACACACAGAGACACAGAGACACAGGGACACACAGACACACAGAGACACACAGACACAGAGACACACAGACACAGAGACACACAGACACAGAGACACACACAGAGACACACACAGAGACACAGGGACACAGAGACACAGAGACACACAGAGACACAGAGACACACAGAGACACAGACACACAGAGACACAGAGACACAGAGACACAGAGACACAGAGACACAGAGACACAGAGACACAGAGA
Source organism: Rhinoraja longicauda (assembly GCF_053455715.1). NCBI lineage: Eukaryota > Metazoa > Chordata > Chondrichthyes > Rajiformes > Arhynchobatidae > Rhinoraja > Rhinoraja longicauda. Next base: position 3,924 of record NW_027602866.1, on the reverse strand, counting down.
CACAGAGACACACAGAGACACAGAGACACAGGGACACACAGACACACAGAGACACACAGACACAGAGACACACAGACACAGAGACACACAGACACAGAGACACAGAGACACACACAGAGACACACACAGAGACACAGGGACACAGAGACACAGAGACACACAGAGACACAGAGACACACAGAGACACAGACACACAGAGACACACACACACAGAGACACACAGAGACACACAGACACACAGAGACACAGAGACACAGAGACACAGAGACACAGAGACACAGAGACACAGAGACACAGAGACACAGAGACACACAGAGACACAGAGACACAGAGACACAGAGACACACAGAGCACAGACACAGAGACACAGAGACACAGAGACACAGAGACACAGAGACACAGAGACACAGAGACACAGAGACACAGACACAGAGACACAGGGACACAGACACACAGACACAGAGACACACAGAGACACACAGAGACACAGAGACACAGAGACACAGAGACACAGAGACACAGAGACACAGAGACACACAGACACACAGACACACAGAGACACACAGAGACACAGAGACACAGAGACACAGAGACACAGACACACAGACACACAGAGACACAGAGACACAGAGAGACACAGAGACACAGAGACACAGTCACAGAGACACAGACACACAGAGAGACACAGAGACACAGAGGACACAGAGACACAGAGACACAGAGACACAGAGACACAGACACACAGACACAGACACACAGACACACAGAGACACAGACACACAGAGACACAGAGACACAGACACACAGACACAGAGACATACAGACACACAGAGACACAGAGACACACACACACAGAGACATACAGACACACAGAGACACAGAGACACAGACACACAGACACAGAGACATACAGACACACAGAGACACAGAGACACAGACACACAGACACAGAGACATACAGACACACAGAGACACAGAGACACACACACACAGAGACACACAGAGACACACAGACACACAGAGACACACAGACACAGAGACACAGACACACAGAGACACACAGAGACACACAGACACACAGAGACACACAGAGGCACACAGACACACAGAGACACAGAGACACAGAGACACACACACACAGAGACACACAGAGACACACAGACACACAGAGACACACAGACACAGAGACACAGACACACAGAGACACACAGAGACACACAGACACACAGAGACACAGAGACACACACACACAGACACAGAGACACACAGAGACACAGAGACACACAGAGACACAGACACACAGAGACACGACACACAGACACACAGAGACACACAGCACACAGAGACACAGAGACACACAGACACACAGAGACACAGAGACACAGAGACACAGAGACACAGAGACACAGAGACACAGAGACACAGAGACACAGAGACACAGAGACACACAGAGACACAGAGACACAGAGACACAGAGACACACAGAGACACACAGACACAGAGACACAGAGACACAGAGACACACAGAGACACAGAGACACAGAGACACAGAGACACAGAGACACAGAGACACAGAGACACAGAGACACAGAGACACAGACACAGAGACACAGGGACACAGACACACAGACACAGAGACACACAGAGACACAGAGACACAGAGACACAGAGACACAGAGACACAGAGACACAGAGACACAGAGACACACAGACACACAGACACACAGAGACACACAGAGACACGAGAGACACAGAGACACAGAGACACAGACACACAGACACACAGAGACACAGAGACACAGAGAGACACAGAGACACAGAGACACAGTCACAGAGACACAGACACACAGAGAGACACAGAGACACAGAGACACAGAGACACAGAGACACAGAGACACAGAGACACAGACACACAGACACAGACACACAGACACCAGAGACACAGACACAGAGACACAGAGACACAGAGACACAGAGACACAGAGACACAGAGACACAGACACACAGACAAGACACACAGACACAGAGACACAGACACAGAGACACAGACACACAGACACACAGACACAGACACACAGACACAGAGACACAGACACAGAGACACAGAGACACAGACACACAGACACAGACACACAGACACACAGAGACACAGACACACAGAGACACAGAGACACAGACACACAGACACAGAGACATACAGACACACAGAGACACAGAGACACACACACACAGAGACATACAGACACACAGAGACACAGACGACACAGAGACAGCACAGACACAGAGACACAGAGACACAGACACACAGACACAGAGACAAGACACAGAGACACAGAGACACACGACACACAGAGACACACAGAGACACACAGACACACAGAGAGACACACAGACACAGAGACACACAGACACACAGAGACACACAGAGACACACAGACACACAGAGACACACAGAGGCACACGAGACACACAGAGACACACAGAGGCACACAGACACACAGAGACACAGAGACACAGAGACACACACACACAGAGACACACAGAGACACACAGACACACAGAGACACGACAGACACAGAGCACAGACACACAGAGACACAGAGACACACAGACACACAGAGACACAGAGACACACACACAGACACAGAGACACAGAGACACAGAGACACACAAGACACAGACACACAGAGACACAGAGACACAGAGACACAGAGACACAGACACAGAGAGACACACAGAGACAGCAGACACACAGAGACACACAGAGACACACAGAGACACAGACACACACACAGAGACACAGAGACACAGAGACACACAGAGACACAGAGACACAGAGACACAGAGACACAGAGAGACACACAGAGACACAGACACACAGAGACACAGACACACAGACACACAGAGACAGACACACAGCAGAGCACAGACACACACAGACACACACACACAGACACCCAGAGACGCAGACAGATAGGTGCAGGAGGAGGCCATTTGGCCTTCGAGCCAGCCCCGCCATTCATTGTGATCATGGCTGATCATCCACAATCAGCCCCGCCATTCATTGTGATCATGGCTGATCATCCACAATCAGTAACCCGTTCCTGCCTTCTCCCCATATCCCTTGATTCCACTAGCCCCTAGAGCTCTATCTAACTCTCTTTTAAATCCATCCAGTGATTTGTCCTCCACTGCCCTCTGTGGCAGAGAATTCCACAAATTCACAACTCTCTGGGTGAAAAAGTTTATTCTTACCTCAGTTTTAAACGGCTTCCCCTTTATTCTAAGACTGTGGCCCCTGGTTCTGGACTCCCCCAACATTGGGAACATTTTTCCTGCATCTAACTTGTCCAATCAATAGACAATAGACAATAGGTGCAGGAGGAGGCCATTCAGCCCTTCGAGCCAGCACCGCCATTCAATGCGATCATGGCTGATCACTCTCAATCAGTACCCCGTTCCTGCCTTCTCCCCATACCCCCCTCACTCCGCTATCCTTAAGAGCTCTAACCAGCTCTCTCTTGAAAGCATCCAACGAACTGGCCTCCACTGCCTTCTGAGGCAGAGAATTCCACACCTTCACCACTCTCTGACTGAAAAAGTTCTTCCTCATCTCCGTTCTAAATGGCCTACCCCTTATTCTTAAACTGTGGCCCCTTGTTCTGGACTCCCCCAACATTGGGAACATGTTTCCTGCCTCTAATGTGTCCAATCCCCTAATTATCTTATATGTTTCAATAAGATCCCCCTCATCCTTCTAAATTCCAGTGTATACAAGCCCAATCGCTCCAGCCTTTCAACATACGACAGTCCCGCCATTCCGGGAATTAACCTAGTGAACCTACGCTGCACGCCCTCAATAGCAAGAATATCCTTCCTCAAATTTGGAGACCAAAACTGCACACAGTACTCCAGGTGCGGTCT
>NW_027602865.1:0-26306 GCF_053455715.1 Rhinoraja longicauda | reverse complement strand
AATTATTGACCAACAGGTGGAGGAATCCGACTGTGACAGACTCCACAGCGAGACGTGTCCACAGGAGCGGGTGTTCACTCTGATCAATAACTCAGACACAGTGAACTTCACAATGTAAACCCCTTTCCAGTCACACCGTCCCGGAGAGCTGCCTGTCCCGAGCACTGGGACAACTCTGGGCAAGGTCCCACTGAAGGCAAGAACAACATTCTAGTGGGTCCCGGCAGTGGGAGAAAGAGAGGGTTAGTTTCGGCTGTCTGAAAATGAGAAAAGTCACAGCGTTAATTCAAAAATATTTCACTGAGTGGATTGATATAATCTACACATTCTTACACAACGATCATCAGTTGGGAATATTGTAACACGATCAGAATCAGGTCAACACTGGTTAACGGACGGAGTTATAAAACTTGAATCGTTCTGCTCACTTACCAGGGACTCCAACGGCAGCAATGATCACGTACAAGATTTTCTGCGCGGCGTAATATTCCCGAAGCTTTTCCCCCATTTTCTCTGCCCAGCGACGTGTCCCCGTGAACTACCGGTAATCTCTCGGAATGAAATGCCGGGGCAGAACATTCCCGGAGATTTTATACCATTTTCCGTCTCCACCGGGACAGCGAAGTTTCAACAGAGTTAAAAAATAGAGATTTTGAAATTATTCGCAAACAGATGACATCAGCCAAATGAAATCCCTGCTGAGACAGGTCGTGATTTATTCAGGGAATTGATTGAGAAACTCCAAAGACTGGGAATTGTGGCGATACTGAGGGATGGAAATTGGGAGCGGCATTGTTCCAGCAAAGGGAATATTGCTTCAAACTCCATCAGGTCCAGCTCTCCGCCTCGTGTTGTTTGTCTGATTTCATTCAATCCGTTTCACTCACTAAGGCAATCCCAAATTCCAGCGACCCTCTCATGGCTTCTGGTGCCCAGTTTGAAGGTGGACTGGGCGACATTTGTCCACAGGTTGAGGGATTAGATCAACAGATCACCTCGCACTAAAGTGGCCCCTCCACTCTGCTTCACCACTCAATATGATCGCGGCTTAACTGACTGCAACCGCACTCCCACACTCCCGGCGAGGCCGGTAACCATTCACTCCTTGCTCGCCTGCAGTGGGGCTGATTTTGCGCCGGGACAATAACATTCTCTGCCTTCGTCACCTCTGAGGAGGAACGACCCAAAGACTCACGACACTCAGAGAACAGAAATATTGTGGCTTCAGAATTGTCCGAAACCCAAATAAAACAGCGAATGATGCGGCACATCTCCCTCCTCCCTTTCTCTCTCCCTCCTCCCTTTCTCTCTCCCTCCATCCTTACTGCTGTCGCTCTCTCTGAACTATCACTCTCTCCTACCATCTCTATTCTACCTCTCGGCTCCGCCATCTCTCTGTCAACCTCTCTCCCCTAACCCCCCCCTCCTTCTCACTCCCATTGCATTTATCCCTCCGTTTCTTTCTATCTATCTGACCCTTCCATCGCTCCGTTTTGCCAACCCACGCGATCTGAACTCCGCTCTCTTTTCGTGTTCCCACTCTCCCTTTGTTACTTAACTCTCCCTCCATCTCTTCTTTCGTCTTCTCCGCTATCTCTTCCTTTCATCACTGTACTCCCTATCTGTCTCTCTCTTTTCCCCAACACTCCTCCTGCTCGCCCTCACCTCTCTCTCCAAGGCTTTTCTTGCGAAATGCGGTTAAAACGGCCAGCCACCATGGGATGTCTCTCAACCCCGTTCCCTCACACTTCAATAGCCCTTCCAGGTGAGGCTGCTGTTCACATGCACCTCATCTAACCCCTTCTATTGCATGCGGTGTTCCAGATATGGTCTCCTTTGCATCGGTGTGGTCAAGTGGAGACTCGGGGACCGTTCAGCCGAACACTTACCGTCGTTCCGTCACGGCCTCCCGGATCTTCCCGTTGTAACTCGCCTTCCCACACTGACCTTTCTGTCCTTTGCTTCCTCTATTGCCGGACTGAAGCGACATGCAAACTGAAAGAACGCCACTTCATATTCCGCCCTTGGTGCCTTGCAACAATAGACAATATACAATAGATAATAGGTGCAGGAGGAGGCCATTCGGCCATTCGAGCCTGTACGCACCGCCATTCAATGTGATCATGGCTGATCATTCTCAATCACTACCCCGTTCCTGCCTTCTCCCCATACCCCCTGACTCCGCTCTCCTTAAGAGCTCTATCTAGCTCTCTCTTGAGTGCATTCAGAGAATTGGCCTCCACTGCCTTCTGAGGCAGAGAATTCCTAATGGTATGAACTTTGAATTATCCAATGTTAGGTAACTAAGTGCAAATTCCCACTTCCCCCTCGCTCTTCCTCGTGCTTCATCCGGACTCGCACCAATACATCCCCTCCACCACATCTTCAACCGATATTACTTCCTCTTTCTTTATAATTCCGTCCTGCTCAACGCTTATCTCGCACCTGACAATGAAAACGGTATTCACCCGCTCATCGTTCATGTCGCTTTGTCCTGCTGTTCCCCCGACCCACCACAATCAGTCTGAAGAAAGGTCCCGAACCGAAACTTCACCCATCCATGTCCTTAGCAGGTTTAGCCAGTTCGGCGTGCCCTCTACAACTCTCACCAACATCTACAGATGCACCATTGAAAGTATTTTATCAAGATGCATCACAGCTTGGTTTAGGAACATCTCCATACAAGAACACAAGAAATTGCAGTGAATTGTCCAGACCATCACACAAACCGTCCTCCGTTATATTGACTCAATTTATAAACCACGCTGCCTCGGCAAGGCCAGCAGCATAATCAAGGACGAGTTACACCATCGCCACTCCTGCTTCTCGTCTGTCCCATCTGGCAAAATGTACAGAGGTGTGAAAATGCACACCTCCAGTTTCAGGGACAGCGTCTTCCCAGCTGTTATCAGGCAACGGAATCATCCCACCACAACCAGAAAGCAGTGCTGAACTACTATCTACCTCTGTTGATCCTCGGACTATCCTCGATCGGATTTTGCAGGCTTTACCTCGCACTGGACGTTATCCCCTTATCATGTATCTATACTCTGTAAATGGATCGACTGTAATGAAGTATTTTGTTTCCACTGACTGGGTAGCACGTAAAAAGCTTTTCACGGTACCTCCGTACACGTGACAATAAACTGCACTGAACTGTCATACTCAACTAGATTTCTCCAGAGGTGTAGCTTGACTCGCATTGGATATTGATTGTGTGTGACAGTGTGAGTGTGCGAGTCCGTGCAAGAGTGTGCTAGCACGTGTATGCGAGTGTGAATGTGTGAGATTGTGCACATGAGTCGGTGTGTGTGTGTGTATGCGTTAGTGTATGCGGTTGCAGGAATTTCAGTGATTCAGTGATACCTTATTATCACGGACCCAGGTAGAGTGAAATGCTTAGTTTTGCAGACATCCCGGTAACATCATGTAGAAGACCTCACCGAGGCGGTACAAAAGTGTCGCCACATTTTGACGCCGACAAAGTTACAAACTTTGGCCGGATAGTTGTATCTCCTGCCTGCCGCCGCACCGCGGGTCGCCCCTTCGTTCTCGGCGGCCTTCCTCGCTCTCCGACGGTCCACCTCGCTCTCTGCGGTTCCTCGCGGCTCCCACCTCGCTCCCGAGGCGCGGTTCTCATCGCCATCCGCGGTGGGCGAGCCGGGCCGACACGGGCCGACTGAAGGGCTTGGCCCCGCTCACCGGGAACACTCCCGGCCACGCTGCGCTGCGCTGCTCGACGCGAACATCCAAGGATACACTCAATCCCAAAATGTGCGCGTGTGCATGCGGGTAGAGTATGTAAGAGTGCCTATATTTGTGTGAGTGTGTGTGTGTGTGTGTCTGTGCGAGTGCGTGAGTGTGCGTGCGAGTGTGTGAGCATTAGTAAGTGTGGATGCAAGTGCGATTGAATGTATCTGTGTCTGAGTGGGAGAGTGCATGTGGGTTAGTGAAGGACAGTGTTTGCGTCTGTGCGTGTGTGTGGCTGTTTGTGAGAATGTGAGAGAATATGTGGGATATGAGTTTGTCAGTGTGTTTGAGCATGTAATTCTTTGATGGTGTGTGTGTGTGCGTGTGTGCGTGTGTGTGAGAGAGTATATGATGGTGTTGTCAGAGAATGTGTTCGTGTGTAAGTGTGTGCGAATGAGTGCGTGTATCTTCGTGCTAGTGCGTGTGAATATCTATTAGTGTGAGTGCATGTGTACGTGTAATTGTATGTGAGAATGCGTGAGACTATATTTGATTGTTTGTGATTGCATTTGAGAGATTGTGTGTGTCTTCGTGCGCGGGTATGTGCCTGTGTGCGTGTTTGACTGTGTTTGAGGGTGTGAACATATGTGTTTGTAATGATGTAATGGCATACTGTGGGTTTTAGTGACGACGTGACACGCTGTGGGGCATTACTGATGGAGTGACACACTGTGCAGTGGAACTGATGGAGTGACATAATGTATAGTAGTAATGGTGGATTAACACACTGTGGGTTGGTACAGATGGAGTGACACACTTTGGAGTTGTATTGATGAAGTGACACACTGCGCAGTAGTGCTGATGGAGTGACACACTGTGCAGTGCACTGATGGAGTGACACAATGTGGGGGTAGTACTGATGGAGTGACACAATGTGGGGGTAGTACTGATGGAGTGACACACTGCGCAGTGTACTGATGGAGTGACACACTGTGCAGTGTACTGATGGAGTGACACAATGTGGGGGTAGTACTGATGGAGTAACACACTGTGCAGTGTACTGATGGAGTGACACAATGTGGGGGTAGTACTGATGTAGTGACACAATGTGGGGGTAGTACTGATGGAGTAACACAATGCGCTGTGTTGTTGTTGTTGTTCGTCCTTCGGGTTGGAAGTTGACCATGACTTCACTTTCAGTTGGAGGATTGGCGACTGTGGGTCCTGAAGTGACTGGTGAGGCCAATCCGGGCCCGGAAGGCACGCCCACACGTAGAACACAAGTGGATGGGTGCTGCAGTGGGAGTGGGGGTAGCGCGGGCCTTGCGCGCGGTGCGTTTCCTCTGGGCCTCTGCAGTGCGTCTGTTCTCTGCTGCACGGGCTCCTGTGGTGAGCTTGCTACGCCAGGTTGGACGGTCCAGAGCAAGAGACTCCCAAGTGCTGAGGTTGATGTCCAAGTCTTTGAGTGACACTTTGAGGCAGTCCTTAAACCGTTTCTTCTGTCCTCCTACTGAGCGCTTGCCCTGACACAGTTCTCCATACAGAAGCTGTTTTGGCAGTCGACTCTCGGGCATTCTGACGACATGGCCTGCCCATCTGGCTTGGGCTTTCCGTAGGAGGGTGTGGATGCTGGGGATTCCGGCCCGTTCCAAGACCTCTGTGTCGGGAATTTTGTCCTGCCACCTGATGTGAAGGAGTCTGCGTAGGCAGCTCAAGTGAAAGTGGTTGAGCTGTTTGGCATGTCTGCTGTAGACAGTCCAGGTCTCACTGGCATAGAGAAGAGTGGTGAGTACCACTGCACGGTAGACCTTCAGCTTGGTGGTAAGGCTGAGTCCTCTCCGCTCCCAAACATTCCCACGGAGTCGCCCAAAGGCAGCGCTGGCCTTGGCAATCCTGTTGTTGACCTCAGCGTCAATGTTCATCACTCGCGAGAGTGTACTACCCAGATACGTAAATCTGTCGACTGCCTGTAGGTTCTGCCCCTTCACCGTGATGTGTGGTTCCTGATAGGGCTTTCCAGGCTCGGCTGGTACATAACTTCAGACGTTTTGGTGCTAATGGAGAGACCAAAGTTGTCACAGGCCTGTGAGAAGCAGTCCATTTCATGCTACATCTTCTGCTCTGTGCTGGCGTTGAGGGCGCAGTCATCCGCAAACAAGAAATCTCTGATGATGGTCTCCTTCACCTTTGTAACAGCTTGCAGGCGCCTGAGGTTGAACAGCCTGCCGTCAGTTCCTGTACCTGATGTGTATTCCATCCTGGCAGTCACGGAAGCCATCGGTCAGCATGGCAGAGAAGACTATGCTGAAGAGTGTAGGGACAAGAACACAACCTTGCTTCACGTCGTTTGTCACTGGAAAGGCTTCCAACTCGTGTCCATCATCAAGCACTTTCACCATCGTGCCGTCATGGAACTGCCGGACAATCGTGATGAACTTGCTGGGACGGCCAAACTTCTGCATTATCCACAAGCCATCTCTGCTGACAGTGCCAAAGGCCTTTGTCAGATCGACGAAGGTCACGAACAGGTCGATGTGCTGCTCTTGGCATTTTTCCTGGAGTTGGCGTGCAGCAAATATCATGTCGACAGTTCCACGCCCAGCACGGAAACCACACTGGCTTTCTGGAAGGAGACCCTGCTCAAGGTGTTGAATGAGACGGTAGAGCAGGATACGAGCCAAGATCTTCTCTGCTATGGACGGGAGGGCGATGCCTCAATGATTGTCGCAAGACTGGCGGTTGCCTTTCCTCTTGTAGATGTGGACTGTGCTGGCATCTTTCAGCTGTTGTGGGACCTTCCCTTCATTCCACATGGACTGGATGAGTTCAGTCAGCTTCTGCATCATGACAGGGCCTCCTACTTTGAACACTTCAGCACTACACTGTAGTACTGATGGAGTAACACCAGTTGATGCAGTTCTTGTGGATTGACACACTGTGGGTTGGTACAGATGGAGTGACACACTGCAGTAGTACTGATGAAGTGACACACTTTGCAGTAGTTCTGATGGAGTGATACACCGTGGGCCTCTACTGATGTAGTGACACACTGCGGGTAATACTGATGGAGTGACACAATGAGTAGTACTGTTGTTATGACAAACTGTGAAGTAGTACTGACGAAGTGACACACAGTGGAATAATACTGTTTTAGTGACAAATTGTGAGGTAGTTCTGTTGTAATGACATACTGTGGGGAAGAATTGATGGATGAAACACTGTGGGATAGACTAATGGAGTGATACATTGTGAGGTAGTACTGAGGAACTGGCACACTGTGGCGTAGAATTGATGGACTGACACCCTGGGGTCGTACTGATGTAGTTCCACACTGAAGTAGTACTGACGGAGTGACAAACTGTGTGGTAGTACTCATGTCATTGCATCAGTACTACCACGCAGTTTGTCACTCCATCACCCCACCCCTTGGGGTAAAACTGATGGAGTGACACGCTGTGGAGCAGTACTGATGGTGACACACTGCGCGGTTGTACTGATGGAGTGACATACTTCGGTGTAGTGCTGATTGAATGACACACTGGGGGCGGTATGGACAGAATGGCGCACATTGGGCGAGTACTGAAGTATTGACACAATGTTCGGTGGTACTGTCTGGTTGCACATTGTGACCTCCACACTGAAGTAGGACTGACGGTGGGGCAGTAGAGATGGAGGGTTACACTGTTGGGTAATACTAATTGAATGAGTCCGTGTGGTTGTACATAATGGAATAACAAGCTTAAGGCATTACTGATGGAGTGCATCACTGTGGTGTAATACTGATGGGATAACATATTGTAGGGTAGTACTGATGGAGTGACACGCTCCAGTTTTGTACTGATGGAGTGTAACACTGTGGAGTAGTACTGGTGTAATGACGTACTGTGGAGGTGTATTGATGGAATGACATACTGTGGGGTAGCACGGATGTAATAGCACATTCTGTTGGAGTGACGCAGTAATACTGATGGACTGACACGCTCTGCGGTAGTACTGTTGCGATGAAAAACTGTGGTGAAATAGTGATGGAATTACATACTATGGAGTCGCTGCGATGGGTTAGCACACTGTGGAGTAATGCGGATGGAATGGCAGATTTGAGGTATTCCCGATGTTGTGAAACTGATGGAGTAAAACATTTTGGTGTATATCTGATGGAGTGACACAGTGTGCGGTAGTACTGATGGAGGAACAAACGATATGGTAATACTGTTGTCGTGGCACACTGTGGGATAGTATTAATGGTGTGAAACTAAATGGGGTAGTACTGATGTAATGATACATTATAGGGGAGTTCTGATGGAGTGACACATTGAGGGGGAGAACTGATCGAATGACAAACTGTGGGTTAGTACTGATGGAATGACTATCCATTTAGTATTATTGATGCAATGGCATTCCATGGGATAGTTCCGAATGAATGACATGTTGTGATGCAGTAATGATGGAGTAACAGACGATATGGTAGTACTGATGGAGTGACACGCTGTGGGATAGTATTTATGGATTAACATCATGTGGGGTAGTACTGAAGGACTGGTACATTTCGGGGTAGCACTGATGGAGTGACACATTCGACGGTATTACTGAAGGGGGGAAAGCTGTGGGTAGTACGGATGAAATTACATAACTAAGGTAGTACTGACGGAGTAAAACACCGTGTGGCAGAAATTATGCAATGAAATACTGTAGGGTTGAACTGATGAGAGTGACACGCTCTTGGGTTCTACTAATTGAGTAACATGCAGTACTGATGGAGTGACAGACTGTGAAGTAGTATTGATGAGTGACCTAACGTAGGGTATTATTGATATAATGGCATATTCTGGGGTAGTACTGATGGAGTCACATCATGTGCTGTAGTACTATTGTTATGTCATAATGTGGGATGGAATTGATAGAGTGACACTGTGTGGTAGTACTGATGGAGTGACGCACTGTAGGGTAGTGCTGGTGCAATGGTATACTGTCGGATAGTACTGATGGAGTGACGCACTGTAGGGTAGTACTGGTGTAACGGTATACTGTGGGATAGTACGGATGGAGTGACGCACTGTGGGGTAGTACTGGTGTAACGGTATACTGTGGGATAGTACTGATGGAGTGACGCACTGTGGGGTAGTACTGGTGTAACAGTATACTGTTGGATAGTACTGATGGAGTGACATCGGAGAGACCAAGCGCAAGATCGACGATCGTTTCGCTGAACGGCTCCACCCAGTCGTACCTGATCTCCCGGTTGCTCAGCACTTTAACTCACCCCCGCTCCCCCATTCCCAATCTGAACTTTCTGTCCTGGGCATCCTCCATTGTCAGAGTGAGGCCCAGCGCAAATTGGAGGAACAGCACCTCATACTTCGCTTGGGCAGCAAACATACCAGCGATATGAACATTGACTTATCTAACTTCAATTAGCCATTGCTTCCCCTCTCTCTCCATCCCTCCTCCTTCCCAGTTCTCCCACTAGTCTCACTGTCTCCAACAACATTCTATCACTTTCCCGCCGACCTCTCTGACATCAGTCTAAAGGGTCTCGACCCGAAACTTCACCCATTCTTTCTCTCCAGAGATGCTGCCTGTCTCGTTGAGTTACACCAGCATTTTGTGTCTACCTTCCATTTAAACCAGCTTGTGCATTTCTTTCCTACATGAAGTACAAGGCACGGCAGGACTTTCGGCTAATAATAGCTGTGCCGAACATGAGACGACCACCCTTACCTGCCTGCTCACAATGTATATCCCTTCATTACCTGAAAATCTGAACTTGTCTTAAATGTCACTATTGTATCTGCCTCCAACACCAGTGGAGTGGGTGGTAAGATTTTAGGACCCGTTATACAGGATGATGTGACAGAGTATTTATAAGTGCACGATGAAATAGGCATAAGTTGGCACGGCTTTGTGAAGGGAAGGTCGTGTTTGATAAATTTGCTGGAATTATTTGAAGAAGTAAATAGCAAAACATCCAAAGGAGAGACAGTAGATGTTGTTAACTTTGATTTTCAGAAAGCCTTTGACCAGGTGTCACAAGATGGCTGCTTAGGAAGATGAGAGCCCACGGTGTCAAAGGGCAGATACCAGCATGGATAACTGGCTGGCTGGATGGCAGAAGACAAAGAGTGGCAATAAAGAGGGATTTTGTTCTCGTTGGCTAACAGTAACTAGTGAAGATCTTCAAGGATCGGTGTTTGTCCGCTACTCCACGTTTTATATTATGATTTGGACGAGGGGATTGAAGGCTTTGTGGCCAGGTTTTCAGATGTTACGAAAAAAGGTGGAAGGGCAGGTAGTTTAGAGAAAGCATGGACTCCGCAGAAGGACCAGGACATGTTGGGGGAATGGGTCGAGAAGTGGCAGATGGAATTTCGTGTAGCAAAGTGCGGAGTACTGCATTTTGGTAGTAGGAATAATGGCGTAGACTATTGTCTAAGTGGGAAAATAATCCATCAATCTGAAGTTCAAAGGGACTTGGGAGTGCTGGTTATCGTGTCGTATCTCCGCTCGTCCTACGGCCTAACACCGTGGAGTCGGCGGCCTCCAGCTGGGATCGACCTTGAAGACTCCGGTGGCAGGGCCTGGACTTGCCATCTCGGAGGCTTCGGCCGTGGGCCCTGCAGACCGCAACATCTGGAGTTCGCAGGTCCCTGGCTGGCGACCGGCTTTCGGGAGCTCCAGCCGTAGCAGCTTCGACCGCCCCGAAGCGCGAAGTTTGACCGACCCGCTCGCAGGGCCTTCATCGCCCTGCGTGGCTCGGTCGCGGCACTTCCCATCACCCGGTGGGGGCTTAGGACCTTCATCGGCCTGCTCGGCTCGGCCCTGGGACTTTCCATCGCCCGGTGGGGGTTCAAAAGTCGAGAGCCTCGGTCGCCTCGTGGCACCACGGGAGAAGAATGAGGAGGAGATAAGACTTTTCTTTGCCTTCCATCGCAGTGAGGGTGTGCCTGGAGCAATCACTGTGATGGCTGTTTGTGTTAAAATTGTAATTGTGTGTCTTGTGTTCTTTATTGTCTACTGCCGGACTCACGTGAGAGGACGCTGGCGCTATTTGTTCGACGCTGCTCCGTCAGGACAAATCTTTTGTTTGTTTGTTTGTTTTTATGTCCTGACTGGTTTGTAAAGCGTCTTTGAGCAATTGGAAAAGCGCTATAAAAAATAAATGTTTATTAACATTATTATTATTATTATTATTATTATTCCCAAATTTTTTATCTGCAAGTTGAATCGGTGAGAATGATCAGCCATGATCACATGAAATGGTGGTGCTCGAAGGGCCGAATTGCCTACTCCTGCACCTATTGTCTATTGTCTATTGTCTAATGGAAGCAAATTCATTGCCAGCATTTATTTCAAGAGGACTTGTACACAGAAACACGGATGTGATGTTGAAGCTATACAAGGCGCTGGGAAGGCCGCATTTGGAATATTGTGAGCAATTCTGGGCACCATATCAGAGGAAAGGTGTGCTGGCTCTGGGGAGGTTCCAGAGGAGGTTTACAAGAATGATCCCAGCAATAAGTTAACCTATGGCGAGCGTTTGTCGGCTCCCGGTTTGCACTCAGAGTTTAGAGGTATGAGGGTGGACCTCATTGAAACATACAGATATGTGAATGGTTTAGATCCAGTGGATGTGGAAAGTATGTTTCCACTTGTGGGAGCGTCTCGGACAAGAGATCATTTCCTCAGAATTAATCTACGTTCTCTTTTGAAGCTGATCAGAAATTTATTTTTTCAGAAATTGATGAATTTGTGGAATTATTTGCCACAACAGGCTGTGTAGGTCACGTCAATGGATATTTAAAGGCGCAGACAGAAAGATTCTTGATTAATACAGGTATCAGAAGTTATGGGGAGAAGGCAGGAGAATGTGGTTTGGAGGGAAAAAGATTGGCGGATAAGATGATTGGCCGAATGGTCTAATTCTACTCCTATTCCTTATCACCCAATGCCCACCTGCGGTATTACGTTCGATGCACTTAATGCCCCTTGCTTTCCCCGCACACCTCGTTTAAACTTCATCCCTTTCACCATAAAGGGGTGGCCTTCAATACTTGATATTTCAATCTTGAGAGGAATGTTCTGACTGTTTACCATATCTTTGCCTCTCATAATTTGCTATCGATCTATCAGGTTACTGCCCGAACTCCGATGAATCAGTCCAACGTCTGGTTGTTCATACGCTCCAGGCGATGTTCTTGTAAACGTCTTGAACACGATTTCCGAAGCGCCCATATCCTTTGTGTACGAGAGCGAACATAACTGTACACAAAGCTGCAAAAGCGGCCGAAGTAAAGTTCTCTAAAGTTGAATATTGACATCCGACTCATCTTCAATGACTCGGTCAACTATAGCAAGCATTCTACGTGGCTAATTTATTACTCTAAACGTACTACCACGATTTGCGTGTTTCGCATTGGGAACTCAAGGTCCATCATAAGCAATGCTGATGCTGCGATGCACTTATATTGTACAGACAGTGAGGGCTGTTGTGCCTCGATGTTGCATTGTACTGCTGATGTTCATCCACGGGAGGGCGCTGTGACAGTATATTGCCACTGTACATGCACTGAGGTGCGCTGTGTGTGGATGTTGCATTGTACTGCTGATGTTCATCCACGGGAGGGCGCTGTGACAGTATATTGCCACTGTACATGCACTGAGGTGCGCTGTGTGTGGATGTTGCATTGTACTGCTGATGTTCATCCAGGAGAGGGCGCTGTGACAGTATATTGCCACTGTACATGCACTGGGGTGCGCTGTGTGAGGATGCTGCCGTGTGCTGCTGATGTTCATCCAGGGGAGGGCGCTGTGACAGTCTATTGCCACTGTACATCCACTGGGGTGCGCTTTGTGAGGATGCAGCAGTGCACTGTTAAAAAAGAACACTGGGTACAAAAGTCATAGCAGCAGAGTTAGTGCACCAAGGCCCATCGAGGCCACTCCTGCATTCTATCATGGCTCACCTATCGTCCCCACTCAACAACATCTCCCTCTCTCACGAGGCCCACAGAGGATGGGAGAGAGAGAGAGAGAGAGAGAGAGAGAGAGAGAGAGAGAGAGAGAGAGAGAGAGAGAGAGCGCACCCCTCAAATATCTGCCTAGATAGAGAGCTACCTATTTACTATCAATATCTCCAGCTATCTCGCTGATAGCTGATATACAGATATCCAGCTTTCTAGCTGTCTAGCATTGCATGTAGATAGCTATCTAGGTAGTTCGCTATCTTGCTAGCGAGATAGCTGACACGCTGTCTGGCAGTCTATCCTGCTGGCTAGCAATCCAGTTCTCGAGATAGCTTGATTGATAGGTAAAGAGCTAACTATTTTGGTAGCAACATAGCTAGGTCACTAACTTGCCTGAGGGCTAGAGAGATAGATAACTAGATAACTAGATTGTTAGCCAGCAGCTTTGGCGGCCAGATAGCGGTTTAGCTTGATAGCGCTTTGCTAGATGGCTAGTGAGCTAGGCATCTAGCCATCTATACCAGTAGATAGCTCACGAGCCAGATCGCAAGAAAGTTTTATAGCGATTAATGAGCGATCTAGCTAGATCGAAATAGGTCTCTCTCGTTCTCCCTTCCACCCCCCCCCCCCCGAGAGCGAGCGAGCGAGAGACCGCACTCCACAAAGAGCTGCCTACGCAACTAGCTACTATCTTTGCTATGCAGAGATCCAGCTATCACACTATCACACCATCCATCTGTCTAGCGTTCAAGCTATCTAGCAATGCAGGTATTTGGCAATCTAGAAAGCTAACACGCTATCTGGCTGTCTTTCCCGCTGGTAATCAATCAGGAGCACATGGGCCTGACAGGTGACCTCTACAGGCGAAATGGGTATGAGGGGAATAAATTGAGTGAATGCACAGTCTATTTAACAGGGTAGGAAAATCAAGCACGATAGGGCATGGGTTTAAGGTGAGAGGTGTTAATGTTTAATACAGATACTTAATTCTGATAGCAATTCCTGCATAGATTCATACTCATAGAATGATACAGAGTGGAAACAGGCCATTCGGCCCAAATTTCCCACACCGGCCAACATGTTCCAGCTACACGACTCCCACCTGGCCGCGTTTGGCCCATATACCTCCAAATCTGTCCGATCCATGTACTTGTCTAACTGCTTCTTATATGTTTGGACAGTCCCTGCCTCAATGACCTCCTCTGGCAGCTTGTTCCATACCTCCACCATCCTTTGCGTGAAAAAGTTACACACCAGGTTCCTACTAATCTTTTCCACATTCACCTTGAACCTATAAATGACGCAGGAAGGTGTTCTGGAGTAAAATGGATCCCATAGGCAATTATTATTCACTGTGAGGTCGTCTTTGCATCGGGGATGGAATTTCCATTCATGACCCGTTGCCCTGCAAACGGAAGTGCATATTCCTGATCCCTTTATTGCAGATTCCCACCCCAGACGAGGACAGATCCCAACATGCCCAGATAACATTTAACACCAAGTGACGCCACTCTGTTCACCACCCGCTCTCTGTCTATTCCATTCAGTGGAACCTCTCTCTTCACTCCCCATCTGTTCCGTCATGAGCTTCATCCAGTCCTCCCGTACAGGCAGACGGAACATCTTCACTCTGATCCCCAGCCATGCTCGACGCTACACAGGAACATTCACATGTTGCCATTGATCGGCCCCATCATTTACTTTCCAACTTTCTAATCATTGATGCCTTCTGCTCCGTCTCCTGGCCCCGAATCTAAAACTTACGTCAGCTGCATCTACGAATGCTGCATGACTCGCTGTTATCTCTTTATTCAAGATTACAGCATCTGTATTCTCCTTTGACATGAAAGATTTGTATTGTTTGATGACAGATTTGTTTCGTCGTCCATTAACTGCTGATTATTGACGTTTGCCACAGTCTTTGTATGCAGCCCGGACTTCGATTGAGTTGATTTCCTGATAATGCGCCTTCATATTACGACGCAATGTTCCCCAACGCTTATCCAATCGGACCGATTACTGTGCCTTCGCTGTGTGAAACTGCAAATAGCTTAATAAGAGTTCCACTTCATCGATTGAGGGCAGATCTAATGGAGACCCCGGTCTCCTCAGACCACTGCGGTGTTGCTCTTTTCGTTGGTGCTTCGTTATTAAATCTTTCTGAAAGCCAGCAGGCGCACCACCAATAGATGATCGGATGACAAACGAGACCGTCAAATGGAACGGCAGGCATACTTACTGGTCGTGTAGGCCTACTTACTAGGTCGTGCTTGAGCCCTGCCGAGGGGGATGGGCTGGGGGAGAGAGAGAGTTGTTGATTTTAGTTACCTGTGCATTCCTGAGGCTAGATTGGTTGAGTTCATCGCAAATGATGAACAGTACCATAGGGTTTGGTTCTTAAAGAGAGTTCATGACCGAGTATAATTCATCCGCTGCCATCTTGGTGTTGACTTTGCGTGGTATGTGGACACGATGGTTGCGGTGAATTGCCCCGGTCGATTAAATGGACGGCACATAGTGAACGGGTATTAGAGACATAGAAACATAGATCAATAGGTGCAGGAGGTAGCCATTTGGCCCTTCGAGCCAGCATCGCCATTCATTGTGATCATGGCTGATCATCCACAATCAGTAACCCGTGCCTGCATTTTCCCCATATCCCTTGATTCCGCTAGCCCCAAGAGCTCTGTCCAACTCACTTTTAAATGCATCCAGTGAATTGGCCTCCACTGTCTTCTGTGGCAGAGAATTCCACAAAGTCACAACTATCTGGCTGATTTTTTTTTGCACCTCCGTTTTAAATGTCCTCCCCTTTATTCTTAGACCGTGGCCCCTGGTTCTTTCCTTTTCCAGAATCTGACCCCATTGAGATAATAATTTCCGTCTTTGTTTTCGCCGCCATAGTGGATAACCCCACATTTATCTACGTCATACTGCATCTGCCATGCATCTCCCCACTCACTCAACCTGTCCAAGTCACCATGGATAAACAGTGACATTATCAGTGTGGTCAGTGATGGGTCTGGATAAGCAGTGACATTATCAGTGTGGTCAGTGATGGGTCTGGATAAGCAGTGACATTATCAGTGTGGTCAGTGATGGGTCTGGATAAGCAGTGACATTATCAGTGTGGTCAGTGATGGGTCTGGATAAGCAGTGACATTATCAGCGTGGTCAGTGATGGGGCTGGATAAGCAGTGACATTATCAGTGTGGTCGGTGATGGGTCTGGATAAGCAGTGACATTATCAGTGTGGTCAGTGATGGGTCTGGATAAGCAGTGACATTATCAGTGTGGTCAGTGACCCTCATCTCATTAAATCTGACCCCGATGTTTTACCTTTGACATGATGTAAATAAGGAATCCTTTTATTTTATTTCAAATGTTGGACTCTAAAGGGTTAACGAAGGTTCAGTATCCATAATTAATCTCATCAGCAATGAGCGCTAACTCCATCTTGCTGCTCTATCCACGCTGGTAAACACGGCAGCTGAAGATACGTTAACTTGTTATTTTCTTCTTAATTAACACAGGTTAGAAATGCTAATTAACTCTCTCCGGCAGACATTTGAAAGAATAACACATAATGCTGAAAATTAAAATGCAGGATCAGATCTGAGAAAGGGGGAGTTGAGTAAATGTGCTGTGTACTTCGCCCAGTGGGGAATATTAGTTCCAGCCGGTGAACACGAGCTGTGGCTCTGTTCAATCTGCAGTTTATTTTGCGGTGAACCACTTCAGACTAGGTGACAGGTAGATGTGAATTCAAACCCACAGACCAGACAGCAAGGTCGGTCTGAGAGTAAATGATCAACTCATCCGTCTGGGCTTTCCACACAGCGGCACACAGAAAGCTGCCACACACGCAGACTTCATTTATGTGCTTATTTATTAAGTCATTCAAGAGAGCATATCTCCCATCATGCAGTGCAAATCTGGCACTCGTAGAAACTGAAATAAACACTTCAATGATCAGGGAATGTTATTAAAAATGACCAATGTAGATGACAGGCAAATCCCCTCATTTCAAGGCTGGAGTTCAGTGGTAACAAAATATCCAAGGGCCATTGAAAAGCAGTTTATTTGTTAGTGCTGTACCTGGCGCAAATTTCAGACAAAGGTTGCCGTGTTTCATGGGGAGAGATGGTGCATTTTAGTTCATCTGAACTATTCCCATTTACCGGCATATGAATCGCAAAATGTACCTGTACAGTTTCCAGTTTGGCAGCATCTTTCCTATAGCATGGTACCCAGAACAGAACATAATATCCCAAATGCGGTCTCACGAAGGTCTTATATTACTGCAACATGACCTCCCAACATCCATACTCAATACTCTGGCAGATAAAGACCAATGTGCCAAAAGCCTTTTTGACCACCAGATCTACCTGTGACTCTGCCTTCAAGGAACTGTGCACCTGCACTCCTAGATCCCTCTGCCCGACAACACTACCCAGAGCCCTACCATTCACTGTGTCGGTCCTGCCCTTGATAGATTTCTCAAAATGCAATACCTCACTTTGCAATACTATAATTTGATTGGACTATAGGAGTAAAGAGAACCTTTTGCATTTGTATAGGTCAGTGGTGAGACTACGTCTGGAATATTGTGTGCAGTTTTGGTCTCCTAATTTGAGGACGAACATCCTTGCGATTGAGGCAGGGCAGAGTAGTTTTACTAGATCAATCCCTGGGATGGCCGGACCGTCACATGAGGAAAGATAGGAAAGACTGGACTTCTATTCACTGGAATTGAGAAGTATGAGAGGGGATCTTATAGAAACGTATAAAATAATAAAAGGTCTGGACAAGCTGGATGCAGGAAAGATGTTCCCGGTGATGGGGGAGTCCAGAACCAGGGACGACAGTCTAGGAATAAAGGGGGGGGGGGGGCATTTAAAGCTGAGGTGAGAAAAACCTCTTCACCCAGAGCGTTGTGAATTTGTGTAATTCTCTGCTACAGAAGGCAGTGGAGGCCAATACACTGGATGAATTTAAAAGGGAGTTAAATAGAGCTCTAGGGGCTAGCGGAATCAAGCAATTTGTGAAGAAGGCAGGCACGGGTAACTGAATGTGGATGATCAGCCATGATCACAATGAATGGCGCTGCTGGCTCGAAGGGCCAAATGGCCTCCTTCTGCACCTATTTTCTATGTTTCTATGTTTCTCACATTTATCTGCATTAAATTGCATCAACCATTCCTCGGTACACTTGGCTAATCGGTCAAGATCCTATTACACTTCATTACAACCATCTTCACTGGTTTCTGCAAAACAACCTACTATTGTATCATCTGCAGACTTGCTATTCTTGCTGCTGTGTTTTCTCATCCAAATCTTTCATATAGTCGACAAACAGTAACTGGCCCAGCATCGAACCCTGAGGGACGACACTAATCACTGGGGTCCAGTCCGAGAAGCAACCTTCCATCATAACCCTCTGCTTCCTTCCATGAAGCCAATGTGCTATCCATTAAGCTATCTCTCCTTAAATCTCATGCGATCTATCCTTCAAGAGCAGGCTACCACTAGGAACCTTCTCGAATACTATGCTGATGTCCATGTATACAACATCTACAGCTCTGACCTGATCGACCTTTTTGGTCACGTCTTCAAAAAGCTAACTATAAAAGGTACTTTGAGGTACATAGGTACTAAAATTACTCACTATAAAATGTCCGAACTAATGGTGCTAACATAAAAGTACTCTCGCAACCTTTAAGGGACATTTAGACAGGTGCATGGATAAGCCATTGATAGGAAAATGTGCCGATCGCAGGCAGGTGGGACTAGTGTGGAGGAGACATGTTGGCCGGTGTGGGCAGACTGGGCCGAAGCCTCTGTAAGATTCTATGACTCTGTCTCTATAACTGGAGGGTGTGTGCACAAATAGTGCAGTAAGATATTTCACACTTGTCCATGGATCTCTGTCCTGGGATCGAAGATCAGATTCACTTAGAAATATAGAAACATAGAAACATAGAAAATAGGTGCAGGAGGAGGCCATTAGGGTCTTCGAGCCAGCACCGCAATTCATTGTGATCATGGCTGATCATCCACTTCAAGACAAATCATGTAAATCATACTTTTTTAAAACATCAACAGTTAGCAGTTCTGTTGAATGGTTAGCCATTGATCGGTAACCTGCATACATGTCCAATCATCTACAGTGGCTCAGCACGAGGCCAATGTTGTCAATGGTTTCACTGGTGAAAATATATCTGAGCATTGTGCGACGGAACTGGGACTGGTTGTTATGTGAGATGTCCTTGGAATGGATGAGTCACAGAAACTACATGTGTGTGATTTCAGTGAAGTAGGTAATGGGTCTGGATAAGCAGTGACATTATCAGTGTGGTCAGTGATGGGTTTGGATAAGTAGTGACATTATCAGTGTGGTCACTGATGGGTCTGGATAAGCAATGACATTATCAGTGTGGTCAGTGATGGGTCTGGATAAGCAGTGACATTATCAGTGTGGTCAGTGATG
Organism: Rhinoraja longicauda; assembly: GCF_053455715.1. Lineage (NCBI taxonomy): Eukaryota > Metazoa > Chordata > Chondrichthyes > Rajiformes > Arhynchobatidae > Rhinoraja > Rhinoraja longicauda. The sequence continues at coordinate 7,166 of NW_027602865.1, read as the reverse complement.
GGTTTGGATAAGTAGTGACATTATCAGTGTGGTCAGTGATGGGTCTGGATAAGCAGTGACATTATCAGTGTGGTTAGTGATGGGTCTGGATAAGCAGTGATATTATCAGTGTGGTCAGTGATGGGTTTGGAGAAGCAGTGACATTATCACTGATCTTACGATCTAATAGAAACATAAGTGTAAGAAAATAACTGCATATGCTGGTACAAATCGAAGGTATTTATTTCAGAAAATGCTGAAGTAACGCAGCAGGTCAGGCAGCATCTCAGGATAGAAAGAATGCGTGACGTTTCGGGTCGAGACCCTTCTTCAGACTGATGTCAGGGGGGCGGGACAAAGGAAGGATATAGGTGGAGACAGGAAGATAGAGGGAGAACTGGGAAGGGGTGTGGAAGAGAGGGACAGAGGAACTATCTAAAGTTGGAGAAGTCAATGTTCATACCGCTGGGCTGCAAGCTGCCCAAGCGAAATATGAGGTGCTGTTCCTCCAATTTCCGATGGGCCTCACTATGGCACTGGAGGAGGCCCATGGCAGAAAGGTCAGACTGGGAGTGGGATGGGTAGTTGACGTGCTCAGCCACCTGGAGATCAGGTTGGTTAAGGCGGACTGAGCTAATAGAAACATAAAATTATAAAGGGATTGGGTAGACTAGATGCAGAAAATGTTCCCGATGTTGGAGGAGTCCAGAACCAGGGGTCACAGTTTAAGAATAAGGGTTAGACTATTTAGGACTGAGGTGAGGAAAAACATTTTCACGCAGAATTGTGAACCTGTGGAATTCTCTGCAACAGAAGGCAGTGGAGGCCAATTCACCGGATGTTTTCAAGGCATAGTTAGATAATGCTCTTCGGGTAACGGGAACAAGGTATATGGGGAGAAAGCGGGCACGGGGTACTGATTTTGGATGATCAGCCATGATTATGTTGAATGATGGTACTGGCTCGAGGGCCGAATGGCCCACTCCTGCACCTATTTTCTATTTCTCTATGTTTCTGTGTCTATGCATCAGGTTGCGATGCTTCCATTTCATCTTAACTCCCGTGTTTTGTATTTCATACGAAAGTGGATAACAAACCTGTGTTTTACATTATTGCATATGTTTGGCTATAAAGGGTTAACGTATGTTCAGTATCTGTAATTAATCTCATCTGGAATGATCACTAACTCCATCTTGCTGCTCTATCCACGCTGGTAAACACGGCAGGTGAAGATGCTTTCATTTGTGATTTTCACCTTAATTAACAATGGTTATAAATACTAATTGCCTCTCTCCGGCATATAATTTAAAGAATAACACATAATGCTGAAAATTAAAATGCAGCTTCAGATCTGAGCTAGGGAGAGTTGAGCAATTGAGCTGTGCCATTCACCCAGTGGGGAATATTAGTTCCAGCCGTTGAACACAAGATTCTGTTGAATCTGTAGTTTATTTTTTATTGAACTACTTCAGACCAGTTGACAGGTTGATGCTAATTCAAACCCACAGACCTGACAGCAAAGTCAGTCTGAGAGTGAATGACCAACTCATCTGTCTGGGCTGTCCACAGTGGTTTAGAAACATAGAAACATAGGCAATACTTGCAGGAGTAGGCCATTTGGCCTTTTGAGCCGGCACCGCCATTCAATATGATCACGGCTAATCATCCTAAATCAGTACCCCGTTCCTGCTTTCTCCCCATGCAGCTTTATTCCGTTAGCCCGAAGAGCTATATCTGACTCTCTCTTGAAAACCTCCTGTGAATTGGCCTCCACTGCCTTCTGTGGCAGAGTATTCCACAGATTCACAATTCATCTCAACTGGGGAGGCCGATGACAGATCAGTTTTTCCTTATCTCAGTAACAATTGAGCTACCCCTTATTCTTAAACTGTGATCCCTGTTCTGGACTCCCCCAACATCGTGAACATTTTTTCCTGCATCTAACCTGTCCAATCCCTTAAGAATTGTATATGTGTAAGAAGGAACTGCAGATGCTAGTTTAAACCGAAGACAGACACAAAAAGCCGGAGTAACACAGCGCGACAGGCAGTATCTCTGGGGACAAGGAATGGGTGGAGACCCTTCCACAAAATTGTATATGTTCTACAAGATCCCCTCTCATCCTAAATTCCAGTGAATTTAAGCAAACTCTCACACACACTCAGTCTGTATTTCTGTGCCTATTTATTAATAATACAAGAGATCATTTCTCCCTTCCTGCTGTGTATAACTGGCTCACATAGAAACTGAAAAAAACACTTCAATGATCAGAGACATATTAAAATGACCAACGTGTATGACAGGCATTTATATCATGTTGTTGCTTAAACTGCAAGTTTGATAAAATTCGACACCTAATGGCATTTAATTCCTCGGATTTCCAGGCTGGAGTTTAGTTTGAGGAGAGTGAAGAACATGTTGCACACTTGCGAGGGAAATGAACAATGTGTCTCCGTTGTTGATGACACCACCACCCAATACAGCATCGCCACTGCTGTGCAGTCAGTGATGTGTCCGCTATGTGGCTACAACTGGGGAGACCGACGACAGAGCACATTAGAGATTACAGAACCGCCGATTCCAGTCATGGGAACAGCAGGGAAACAGGCCCTTCAGCCCGACTCGTCCGTGCAGACCGAGATGCCTATCTACGGTAATCTCATTCACCTGTATTTGTCCCAGATCCGTCCATTTCCATCCGAAACAAACGGCTGTCCAAATGCTGTTTATTTGCTGAGATGGTATCTGTCCCCACCGTCTCAAAAGAAAAGATTGCTCCATCGTTGAAGTCAGAATTCCCTTAAATCTCTCCCCTTTCGATTAAACGTACGTTCTCTAGGTTTAGATTCTCCCAGCCTGGGAAATAGCTGTGACCATCTACTCAACCCTGCTGTAGTTGACATAATTTTACAAGCCTCAGTAAGGTCGTCCCTCTGCATTATTGCTCCAATGAGATCAATCCCACCTGATCAAATCTGTCCTCAAACTAACGCTGTCCATTCCAGAAAACATCCTGGTGAATCTGTTCCGCACTGCCTCTGGCAATAGGACATCATTTGTATAATATGGTGACCAGAACTACACAAAAGGGCCTCGCAGATATTTGAAGTACAACCGAGGAGAGCGCTGCACTTGGAGGAGCAGTTAAGTCTTGATTATTCTTTATTTGGATGATCAGCTGTAGTGCAAGTTTATTCACAATCAGACGCACATGGGAGGTGAAACCATCAGTGAGTTCAGAAGTGTCAGTACCGATGACCTGGAACCGAGGCAGAAAGGTGAATTAACTGTAGAGCAGAGGGATCTAGGACGACAGGTACATGGTGTTTTGAATGTAGCGTCACAGGTTGATTGTGTGGTCAAAAAGACTTTTGTAACATTGGCCGTCTTCAGTCATAGCTATTCAGTGGGGCTATTCACTATCCCACGGTCTAGGCTTAAACTCAGGGGTGACCGCGCTTTTGCGGTTGCAGCTCCTAGACTGTGGAACAGCATCCCTCTCCCGATCAGAACTGCCCCCTCCATCGACTCCTTTAAGTCCAGTCTCAAAACATATTTCTACTCCCTAGCGTTTGAGGCTCATTGAGGAGGCGCTGTGAACTGTTTGCGTGCCACTGTATGTTTTCATTTTTTTTTCTATTGGAACCTAATCAAATGTACAGCACTTTGGTCAACGTGGGTTGTTTTTAAATGTGCTATACAAATAAAATTGACTTGACTTGACTTGATAGCATTGTGTATAGATATACGGAGGTTATATTACCGTTGTGTAAGACGTTGGTGAGGCCGCATTTGGAATATTGTGTTCTGTTGTGTGCACCATGATACAGGAAAGATGGTGTCAATCTGGAAAGGAGATAGAGGAGATTTACGAGGATGTTACCAGGAACAGTGGGCCTGATCTGGAGGGACAGGTTCAGCAGGCTGGTACTATATCCCTTGGTGCATATAGGCTAGTACTATATCCCTTGGTGCATATAGGCTAGTACTATATCCCTTGGTGCATATAGGCTAGTACTATATCCCTTGGTGCATATAGGCTAGTACTATATCCCTTGGTGCATATAGGCTAGTACTATATCCCTTGCTGCAGGAGGATGAGGGATGATCTTCTACAGCTGGACAATATAATGAGAGGAATAGATCTGGTAGATGCACAGAGAAGGGGAATCAAGAACCAGGGGGGCTAGGTTTAAGATGAGGTGGGGGGGGGGGATTTAATCGGAACCTGAGGGGTATTTTTCACACAAAGGGTGGGGGGGGTGTGGAACGAACTGCCAGGGGAGGTAGTTCAGCCCTGTACTCATAGAGTCATAGAGTGATATGGTGTGGAAACAGGCACTTCGGCCCAACTTGCCCACACCAGCAAACAGGCCCCATCTACATTAGTTCCACCTGTCTGCATTTGGTCCATATCCCACCAAACCTGTCCTATTCATGTACCCAACCTGTCTAACTGTTTCACAAATATTGGGATAGCCCCTGCCTCAAATACCTCCTCAGGCAGTTTGTTCCATACATCCACCACCCATTGTGTGAAAAGGTTACCCCTCAGATTCCTATTCAATCATTTTCCCTTCAACTTAAACGTATGTCCTCTGGACCTCGATTCTCCTACTCAGGGCAGGAGAAGCTGAGCATCTACCCGATCTATTCCTTTCACGATCTAAAACACGTCTATGGGATTACCCCTCATCCTCCTGCGCTCCAAGAAAACCAAGCCCAGCCAATTGATTATGTCTTCAAACTAACGCTGTCCATTCCAGATAACATCCTGGTGAATCTGTTCCGCACTGTCTCTGGCAACAGGACATCATATCTATAATATGGTGACCAGAACTACACAAAAAGGCCTTGCAGATATTTGAAGTACAACTGAGGAGAGCACTGGAACTTGGAAGAGCAGTTAAGTCTTGATTTTTCTGTATTTGTGTGATCATTTGTAGTGTAAGTGTGTTCAGAATCATACGCAGATGGGAAGTGAAACCACCAGTGAGTTCAGAGGTGTCCGTACCAATCAGGACGGGGCAAATGTTGTCAAAGGTGGTGAAAATATATTTGAGCAGCATGCGATGGAACTGGGTAGCTGGTTGTTACAGTATGTGAGATGTCCTTGGAATGGATGATACAAAGAACATACCTGTGTGTGACGTCAGTGTCGTCAGTGATGGGTCTGGATAAGCAGTGACATTATCAGTGTGGTCAGTGATAGGTCCGGATAAGCAGTGACATTATCAGTGTGGTCAATGATGGATCCGTATAAGCAGTGACATTATCAGTGTTGTCAGTGATGGGTCTGGATAAGCAGTGACATTATCAGTGTGGTCAGTGATGGGTCTGGATAAGCAGTGACATTATCAGTGTGGTCAGTGATGGGTCTGGATAAGCAGTGACATTATCAGTGTGGTCAGTGATGGGTCTGGATAAGCAGTGACATTATCAGTGAGGTCAGTGGTAGGTCTGGATAAGCAGTGACATTATCAGTGCGGTCAGTGATGGGTCTGGATAAGCAGTGACATTATCAGTGTGGTCAGTGATAGGTCTGGATAAGCAGTGACATTATCAGTAATTAATCTAATCTCCAATGAGCTCTCACTGCATCTTGCTGTTCTATCCGCGTTGGCAGGTGCAGACATATTTATTTGTTATTTTCATTTTAATAGGCAGTGGTTAAAATGAGTAAATAACTTTCTCCGGCATACAAGTGATAGAGTAACACACAATGCGTCTCCACCAACACTCCTCACTCTCTCTGCCTCTCTCCCTCCCCCTCCGCCATTCACTCTCCCCACATACTAATCCCCCCTCTTGCTCACCAATTTTCCAAACCTTTGACTTCCCACCTCCTCCCCTCTCTCCACACTCCTCCCCACTATCTCCCAACACTCCTCTCTGTCCTGCCACACTCCTCTAATCTCTCTCCCCACACTGCTCCCCCTCTCTCTCCGCACCTCCTCTCTCCCCACTCTCCTCTCACTCTCCATCCCCACACTCCGTCTTTCTCCCCACACACTCACTACTCCTCCCCCTCTGTCTCCCCACACTCCTCCCCGTCTCTCTCTCTCCCCACATTCCTCCCCATCTCTCTCCACACGCACACCCCCATCTCTGCCCATACTCATCCCCCTCTCTCTCCCCACACCCCCTCTATCTCTCCCAATGCTCCACCACCCTCCAGTCAATCATATCCCTCTCTCTCCCCTCCTCCCTGTCCCCATCCTTCCACTCTTTCCATACCATCCTTCCTCCCTCTCTCTCACACTCCTCCCTCCCCTCCCCTAAAACCTCTTTCCCCACACTCCTCCCCGTCATTTAACCCACACTCCCCCTCTCTCCCACCACACTCCCCCTCGCTCTCCACATTCATCCTATCTTCTCTCTCTTCCCACAGTATTGAATTCCTCTCCCCACACCCCCTCTCTTCCCATCCTCCATTCCCACACCCCTCCTCCTTTCTCACCACTCCTCCCCTTTCTCTCCCCACACACCTTCCTCTCTCCCCACTCACCTCCCTTACTCTCCACACTCCTTCCCTCTTCCTCTCCACAATCCTCACTCTCTCTCTCTCTCTCTCTCTCCGGATAAGCAGTGACATTATCAGTGTGGTCAGTGATGGGTCTGGATAAGCAGTGACATTATCAGTGTGGTCAGTGATGGGTCTGGATAAGCAGTGACATTATCAGTGTGGTCAGTGATGGGTCTGGATAAGCAGTGACATTATCAGCGTGGTCAATGATGTGTCTGGATCAGCAGTGACCTCCCCCCCATTTCTCCCCCTCCTGCTCTCCCCACGTCGCTCAATATTTGCCCACTTCTTCTCTCCCCGTCACATTGCTCCCTCCCCTCCACCTCTCCCCATCGCTCCGCTCTCTCTCCCCACAATCCTCCTCCTTTCCACTCCTCCCCTTTCACCTCCCACACACCTCCCTTTCCGTCCACACTCCTCCCCTCTTTCTCCCACATTCCTCGCTCTCTCTCTCTGGATAAGCAGTGACATTATAAGTGTGGTCAGTGATGGGTCTGGATAAGCAGTGACATTATCAGTGTGGTCCGTGATGGGTCTGGATAAGCAGTGACATTATCAGTGTGGTCAGTGATGGGTGTGGATAAGCAGTGACATTATCAGTGTGGTCAGTGATGTGTCTGGATAAGCAGTGACATTATCAGTGTGGTCAGTGATGGGTCTG
>NW_027602864.1:0-26318 GCF_053455715.1 Rhinoraja longicauda | reverse complement strand
GTCTCCACCTATATCCTTCCTTTGTCCCGCCCCCCTGACATCAGTCTGAAGAAGGGTCTCGACACGAAACATCACCCAATTCCTTCTCTCCAGAGATGCTGCCTTGACCCGCTGAGTTACTCCAGCATTTTGTGTCTACCTTCGCTTTAAACCAACATCTGCAGTTTTTTCCTACACATTCTGCTGCAGCTGGAGAACGCGTTGGCGAGTTCTTGCTTGACGTGTTATGTTTAGTTTTTGATCAATCTGATTTCGGTAAGGCGCCCTTAAATGGAAAGCACGTAGAGAATATTTAAGAGGAATAATTTGGGCCAAGTTGGATAGACCGGGGACTATTTCTTGGAGCGCAAAACGTTGAGGAGAGATAATATAGAGGCATATAAAATCACGAGGGGCATCGAAAGGGTGAATGAACAGTCTTTATCCCATTGTTGGGCAATCTAGAACTAGTGGGGTTACCAGGTTTAAGGTGAGATGGGGAGATTTAAAGGGAATCCTAGGGTCAACGTTTTCGCACATATATGGTATATGGAACGAGCTGTCAAGAGAGGTAGTTGAAACAACATCGAAAACGGGTGGCGCGCAGCACAGAACAGAACTGCTCAGCAGGTCAGGCAGCATCTCTGGAGAGAAGGAATGGGCGGCGTTTCGGGTCGAGACCCTTCGTTCCCCACGGCCATTTCGAAGGACGTAGAAGGATCAATCATATTGAACGATCGTAAACAACAGTCTTGGAGTTTTGTGCCCTTCAATGCTCCGTGCAGATTTCCTAAGTATGTAAAGATTTGAGGCAGGGCCGTTTTTACAGCATTATGGGCCCCCGGGCAAAGCAGTGTACTGGGGCCCCTACCGTTACTCTCCCCCACCCCTTTTCCCTACCAGCCCCCCTATCGTGCCGGCGAAAAGCACTTACCGAAAAGCACTTACCGAAAAGCACTTAGCGATGGACTTAGGGTGGTACATTGTTGCGAAAAGCACCTACAGATCGCTGTGAGAAGCACTTAGTGACCGAAAATGTTGCGAAAAAAGCACTTATTGAACCTACATTTTTAAAGTAGTATTTATTTATTGCAAGTCACTTAACATACACAGACCAGCATGGGGCCCCTATGCTCGTGGGCCCCCGGGCAAGTGCCCATCAGGCCCATGCGTTAAGATGGCCCTGATTATTAATGACTTGACTTGGATGAAGGGATTAAAAGTACCATTAGCAAATTTGCAGATGATACAAAGCTGGGTGGTAGTGTGAACTGTGAGGAAGATGCTATGAGGTTGCAGGGTGACTTGGACAGGTTGTGTGAGTGGGCGGATGCAAGGCAGATGCAGTTTAATGTGGATAAGTGTGAGGTTATCCACATTGGTGGTAAGAATAGGAAGGCAGAGTATTATCTGAATGGTGTCAAGTTAGGAACAGGGGACGTACAACGAGATCTGGGTGTCCTAGTGCATCAGTCACTGAAAGGAAGCATGCAGGTACAGCAGGTAGTGAAGAAAGCCAATGGAATGTTGGCCTTCATAACAAGAGTAGTTGTGTATAGGAGCAAAGAGGTCCTTCTGCAGTTGAACAGGGCCCGAGTGAGACCGCACCTGGAGTACTGTGTGCAGTTTTGGTCTCCAAATTTGAGGAAGGATATTCTTGCTATTGAGGGCGTGCAGCGTAGGTTAACTAGGTTAATTCCCGGAATGGCGGGACTATCATATGTTGAAAGACTGGAGCGACTAGGCTTGTATACACTGGAATTTAGAAGGATGAGAGGAGATCTTATCGAAACGTATAAGATTATTAAGGGGTTGGACACGTTAGAGGCAGGAAACATGTTCCCAATGTTGGGGGAGTCCGGAACAAGGGGCCACAGTTTAAGAATAAGGGGTAGGCCATTTAGAATGGAGATGAGGAAAAACTTTTTCAGTCAGAGAGTTGTGAATCTGTGGAATTCTCTGCCTCAGAAGGCAGTGGAGGCCAATTCTCTGAATGCTTCCAAGAGGGAGCTAGATCAAGCTCTTAAGGATAGCGGAGTCAGGGGGTATGGGGAGAAGGAAGGAACGGGGTACTGATTGAGAATGATCAGACATGATCACATTGAATGGCAGTGCTGGCTCGAAGGGCCGAATGGCCTCCTCCTGCACCTATTGTCTATGGTCTATTGTTTCTCTTTCCCCTAACGCTCACTCTGAAGAAGGGTCTCGACCCGAAACGTCGCCTATTCCTTTTCTCCAGAGGTGCTGCCAGACCCGTTGAGTTACTCCAGCTTTTAGTGTCTATCTGCGGTTTAAACCAGTATCTGCAGTTCCTTCCTACACGTGTAGATTACACCGAGAGAGTGTGGAACGCCACATTTCACCGGTGTTCGCACGTTACCATTTAACAGTTGCTCGAAATTTATATTTCACCATCGTTTCCTATCCACGTATGGCACCATTTTGGCCTTGCCACCTATGTTCTGCTTTACACTGTCCCAGGTCCATATCTCTGGTATATTCACTTTCAAGAACGAACGGCCCCTCCCTCCTGTGAGATTAGTTGCAGGTTTGCTCGGACAGCTACACAATGAACCCTTGCAGTTTAATGTGGATAAATGTGAGCTTATCCACTTTGGTGGTTAGAATAGGAAGGCAGAGTATTATCTGAATGGTGTCAAGTTTGGAAAAGGGGACGTACAACGAGATCTGTGTGTCCTAGTGCATCAGTCACGGAAAGGAAGCATGCAGGTACAGCAGGCAGTGAAGAAAGCCAATGGAATGTTGGCCTTCATAACAAGAGGAGTTGAGTATAGGAGCAAAGAGGTCTTTCTGCAGTCGTACAGGGCCCTAGTGAGACCGCACCTGGAGTATTGTGTGCAATTTTAGTCTCCAAATTTGAGGAAAGATATTCTTGCTATTGAGGGCGTGCAGCGTAGGTTCACCAGGTTAATTCCTAGAATGGCGAGACTGTCGTATGTTAAAAGACTGGAGCGATTAGGCTTGTATACACTGGAATTTAGAAGGACGAGAGGGGATCTTATTGAAACATATAAGATTATTAAGGGATTGGTCACGTTAGAGGCAAGAAACATGTTCCCAATGTAGTGAGAGTCCAGAACCAGGGGCCACAGTTAAGAATAAAGGGGAGGCTATTTTGAACGGAGATGAGGAAAAACGTTTTCATTCAGAGAGTTGTAAATCTGTGGAATTCTCTGGCTCAGAAGGCAGTGGAGGCCAAATCTCTGGATGATTTCAAGAGAGAGCTAGATAGAGATCTTTAGGATATCGGAGTCATGGGGTATGGGGAGAAGGCAGGACCGGGGTACTGATTGAGAATGATCAGCCATGATCACATTGAGTGGTGGCGCTGGCTCGAAGGGCTGAATGGCCTCATCCTGCGTCTATTGCCTATTGTCTATTGCAGTCAATTAACATTCATTATACGAAGTGGGAGGGTGCAGAGTGGATAACGCGATACTGCAAGAATTAAGCCGCTCCCAAAAGCAAACAAACTTCGAACTCGGAAATGCTCGGAATTAAAATGGCTTTGAAAGACCAGGTCGAGAGTTGGTCCGAGGAGGCAGTTTGTCCCATCTGCCTGGATTTCTTCACCGACCCGGTTATACTGGAGTGCGGGCACAACTTCTGCCGCTCCTGTATCACACAGAGTTGGGGCAGGGAGGGGAGAAACTCTTGCCCGGAATGCAGAGAGGAGATTGCAGACCGCACCCTCAAAGTAAATCGGGCCCTGGCGAATATCGCTGAGAAAGCTCGAGCACTGAGCCTGAATCGGACAGAGAAGGGAATTAAACTTTTCTGCGAGGAACATCAGGAAGAAATGAAGCTGTTTTGTGAAAATGACAAGAAACTGATCTGTGTGATTTGTCGAGATGCACTGGAACACAGAAACCACAGCTTCCAGCCGATTAAAGAAGCCGTTGACATCTACAAGGTTAATGCAAACATACTTGTATCTTTATTTACTTTGTTCATTCTTTGTTGTCTAACGTCTTTATTCTTTGATCTTAGGCTCGGGTAAAATCGGCCATAGAATCTGTCACAAAAAATAAATCTGATATCGAAGAAATAGAACAACAACAATTACGAAAGATTTCCAAAGTTCGGGTGAGGCCTTTCTGTCTGGAATTTTTATGCAGCGTTGCTCATTTTAATGTGTAGTGGACATGCTGGATCAATTGACTGCTGAAATTAGGTGCGTTGGGAGGAACTGCAGATGCTGGTTTAAACCGAAGATAGGCACAAAAAGCTGGAGTAACTCAGCGGGACTGGCAGCATCTCTGGAGAGAATGAATGGGTGATGTTTCGGGACGAGACCCTTCTTCAGACTGGTTAGAGATAAGGGAAACGAGAGACAGGGAGTAGACGATGATGCAGAGAAATAAAGAACAATGAATAAAAGATATGGAAACAAGTAACGACGATAAAGGAAACAGGCCATTGTTAGCTGTTGATGGGGTGAAAGGGAGAAGTTAGTGAGACTTGGGTGGGGGGAGGGGGGATAGAGAGGGGGATAGAGAGGGAGGGAATACCGTGGCTACCTGAGGTGAGAGAAGTCAATATTACTGGGCTGAAAGCTGCCCAAGCGAAATATGAGATGCTGTTCCTCTAATTTTGCAATTAGCCTCCCTCTGACAATGGAGGAGACCTAGGACGGAAAGGTCAGTGTGGGAATGGGAAGGAGAATTACACTTCTTTGTTTCAGGAAAATGTGAGAGAATTTGATTGATTAGATAATTCTGAGAACCGGACGCTGATGGGCTATATGGTCACTTATTCTGTTAGCAAACACAATACAGAAATATATTATGTTAATCTTCAGCATTCATTTGACAGGAAGAGTCACACAGCCTTCAGTCCCATGTCACATCCCAGTTTGCTGAACTGCACCAGATTATCACTGAGAAAGAAAATTACTTCCTCAAAGATATCCGTGAAGATGAGGAGCGGATTCTAAATCCAATGGAGAAAAATCTTCGGGAGATTCAAGAGAATTTAAATTCTATTCAGGAGGAACTCCTGCGTTTACAGGAACGGATGGAACAAAAAGACAGCGTGAAATTTCTAGAGGTAAGGAAGTCTATTTAAATTTGCTTCTATAAATGGGCACCGTCACAAAATGGCGTCTGATATATTTGAAACAAATTCAACCATGTTGTCTATTGTCTGCATCTGCAGTTCCTTCCTACACATCACTAACATAATATACAATAGACAAGAGACAACAAGTGCAGAAGTAGACCATGCAGCCCTTCGAGCCAGTAACTCCATTCAATGTGATCATGGCTGATCATTCTCAATCAGTACCCCGTTCCTGCCTTCTCCCCATACCCCTGACTCCGATATCATTAAGAGCTCTATCTAGCTCTCTCTTGAAAGCATCCAGAAAATTGGCCTCCACTGCCTTCTGAGGCCGAGAATTCAACAGATTCACAACTCTCTGACTGAAAAAGTTTTTCCTCATCTCCGTTCTAAATGGCCTATCCCTTATTCGGCCGAAACGCAGAGCCTGTCCAGACTATCCTGTCAACATCGTGTATTTTTCAGAATAATTTTTATACTTCCTCCATCGGTTCTATGTCTGCAATATCATTATTCTTCTCTGTGTGTCATTGGGGGTGAGAGTGGAGAAATGGGAATTTTTGACACCTCGTAATAATCTGGGTGAAATTCGTGCTCTCAGCAGTTCTGTCTCGGTCAATTCAGTCTTGTGTTTTATTTATTTCAGGAGGAAGCTGTTCGCAAGCGAAGGTAGGGCATGTTCTTCACTGAAACTCTGCATGTAACATATTTCCTCATAAACATCAATGCACAATTTGTAATCAGCTACTTAATATTTGCAGGATTAGTGATGAGATCCATTCATTGTCAGTGACAGATGGTGCCATAACGGCTGAAAAATTCAACCACCTCTTTTTGTTGAAGGCAGAGTTGATAGAAACGTTTGACTCCTTTAAACAAGGTAAAACATATGGACTTATTTCACTTGGTTTGTGGGACACATTGATGTTTTTATGTGATGCAAAGATTGGTCAGGATCTCTGGCCACTAGAACATCTGGGAGATTGCTTGTTTCTTCCTTAGTGAAGACAGATCCAAAGTACCGGTTCCACTCGTCTGCCATTTCCTTGTTCCCCATAATAAATTCCCCCGCTTCTGTCTTCAAGGGACCCACATTTGCCTTGACTATTTTTTTCCTCTTTACATACATAAATAAGCTTTTACTATCCTCCTTTATATTATTGGCTAGTTTACCCTCGTACCTCATCTTTTCTCCCCGTATTGCCTTCTGTTGCTCTTTAAAAGAGTCCCAATCCTCTGGCTTCCCACTCTTCTTTGCATGGTTTTACTTCTTCCCTTTTATTTTTATGCTGTCCTTGACTTCCCTTGTCAGCCACCGGTGCCTCTTACTCCCCTTAGAATCTTACCTCCTCTTTGGTCAGCTGGAGATGTTAGATCCTGGAACACATGCAACACAGGAGCACGATAGACAATAGACAAGAGGTGCAGGAGGAGGCCATTCGGCCCTTTGAGCGAGCACCGCCATTCAATGTGATCATGGCTGATCATTCTCAATAAATACTTCATTCCTGCCTTCTCCCCTGACTCCGCTATCCTTAAGAGCTCTAACTAGCTCTCTCTTGAATGTATTCAGAGAATTGGCCTCCACTGACTTCTGAGGCAGAGAATTCCACAGATTCACAACTCTCTGACTGAAAAGTTTTTTCCTCATCTCAGTTCTAAATGGGCTATCCCTTATTCTTAAACTGTGGCCCCTTGTTCTGGACTCCCCCAACATTGGGAACATGTTTCCTGCCTCTAACGTGTCCAACCCCTTAATAATCTTATACGTTTCGATAAGAACCCCTCTCATCCTTCTAAATTCCAGTGTATACAAGCCTAGTCGCTCCAGTCTTTCAACATATGACAGTCCCGCCATTCCGGAAATTAACCTAGTAAACCTACGCTGCACGCCCTCAATAGCAAGAATATCCTTCCTCAAATTTGGAGACCTAAACTGCACACAGTACTCCAGGGGCGGTCTCACTAGGGCCCTGTACAACTGCAGAAGGACCTCTTTGCTCCTATACTCAACTCCCCTTGTTATGAAGGCCAACATTCCATTGGCGTTCTTCACTGCCTCCTGTACCTGCATGCTTCCTTTCAGTGACTGATGCACTCGGACACCCGTTGTACGTCCCCTTTTTCTAACTTGACACCATTCAGATAATACTCTGCCGTCCTATTCTTACCACCAAAGTGGATAACCTCACACTTATCCACATTAAACTGCATCTGCCATGCATCCGCCCACTCACACAACCTGTCCAAGTTACCCTGCAACCTCATAGCATCTTCCTCACAGTTCACACTACCACCGAACTTTGTATCATCTGCAAATTTGCTAATGGTACTTTTAATCCCTTCATCCAAGTCATTAATGTATATTGTAAATAGCTGCGGTCCCAGCACCGAGCCTTGCGGTACCACACTAGTTACTGCCTGCCATTCTGAAAGGGTCCCATTTATCCCCATTCTTTGCTTTCTTCCTGTCAACCAATTGTCTATCCATGTCAGTACCCTACCTCCAATACCTTGTGCTCTAATTTTGCCCACTAATCTCCTCTGTGGAACCTTGTTGAAGGCTTTCTGAAAGTCAAGGTACACCACATCCACCGGCTCTCCCCTGTCTATTTTCCTAGTTAAATCCTCAAAGAATTCCAGCAGATTAGTCAAACATGATTTCCCCTTCGTAAATCCATGGTGACTCGGAAAGATCCTGTTACTGCCATCCAAATGCTCTGCAATTTTGTCTTTTATAATTTATTCCAGCACCTTCCCCACCACTGATGTAAGACGAACTGGTCTATAATTCCCGTTTTCTCTCTCCCTCCTTTCTTAATAAGTGGGACAACATTAGCTACCCTTCAATCCACAGGAACTGATACTGAATCTATACAACATTGGTAAATGTTCACCAATGCGTCTACAATTTCTAGCGCCACCTCCTTAAGTACTCTGGGATGCAGACCATCAGGCCCTGGGGATTTATCAGCCTTCAGTCCCATCAGTCTACCCAACACCATTTCCTGCCTAATGTAGATTTCCTTCAGTTCCTCCGTCACCCTAGGATCTCTGGCCACTAGAACATCTGGGAGATTGCTTGTATCTTCCTTAGTGAAGACAGATCCAAAGTACCGGTTCAACTCGTCTGCCATTTCCTTGTTCCCCATAATAAATTTACCCGCTTCTGTCTTCAAGGGACCCACATTTGCCTTGACTATTTTATTTCCTCTTTACATACCTAAAAAAGCTTTTACTATCCTCCTTTATATTATTGGCTAGTTTACCCTCGTACCTCATCTTTTCTCCCCGTATTGCCTTCTTAGTCATCTTCTGTTGCTCTTTAAAAGAGTCCCAATCCTCTGGCTTCCCACTCTTCTTTGCATGGTTGTACTTCTTCTCTTTTATTTTTATGCTGTCCTTGACTTCCCTTGTCAGCCACGGGTGCCTCTTACTCCCCTTAGAATCTTACCTCCTCTTTGGGATAAATTGATCCTGCAACTTCTGAATTATTCCCAGGAATACCTGCCATTGCTGTTCCACCGTCTTCCCTGCTAGGGCCTCCTTCCAGTCAATTCTGGCCAGCTCCTGCCTCATGCCTCTGTAATCCCCTTTGCTATACTGTAATACTCACACTTCCGATTTTCCCTTCTCCCTCTCAATTTGTAGAGTAAAACCTATCATATTGTGATCACTGCCTCCTAATGGCTCTTTTACCTCGAGTCCCCTTATCAGATCAGGTTCATTACACAACACTAAATCCAGAATTGCCTTCTCCCGAATAGGCTCCAGTACAAGCTGTTCTAAAAATCCATCTTGGAGACACTCCACAAACTCTCTTTCCTGGGGTCCATTACCAACCTGATTTTCCCAGTCTACCTGCATGTTGAAATCTCCCATAACCACTGTAGCATTACATTTGCGACATGCCAATTTTAGCTACTGATTCAACTTGCACCCGATGTCAAGGCTACTGTTCGGGGACCTGTAGATAACTCCCATTAGGGTCTTTTTATCCTTACAATTCCTCATTTCTATCCATACTGATTCTACATCTCCTGATTCTATGTCACCCCTTGCAAGGGAGTGAATATTATTCCTCACCAACAGAGCGACCCCACCCCCTCTACCCACCTGTCTGTCTTTTCTATATGTTGCGTACACCTGAATATTCAGTTCCTAGCCCTGGCCCTCTTGTAGCTATGTCTCAGTGATTCCCACATAGAAACATAGAAAATAGGTGCAGGAGTAGGCCTTTCGGCCCTTCGAGCCTGCACCGCCATTCAATATGATCATGGCTGATCATCCAGCTCAGTAGCCTGTACCTGCCTTCTCTCCATACCCCCTGATCCCTTTAGCAAAAAGGGCCACATCTAACTCCCTCTTAAATATAGCCAATGAACTGGCCTCAACTACCTTCTGTGGCAGAGAATTCCACAGACTCACCACTCTATGTGAAGAAATGTTTTCTCATCTCGGTCCTAAAGCACTTCCCCCTTATCCTTAAGCTGTGACCCCTGGTTCTGGACTCCCCCAACATCGGGAACAATCTTCCCGCATCTAGCCTCTCCAACCCCTTAAGAATTTTATATGTTTCTATAAGATCCCCCCTCAGTCTTCTAAATTCCAGCGAGTACAAGCCCAGTCTATCCAGTCTTTCCTCATATGAAAGTCCTGCCATCCCAGGGATCAATCTGGTGAACCTTCTCTGTACTCCCTCTAAGGCAAGAACGTCTTTCCTCAGGTTAGGAGACCAAAACTGCACACAATACTCCAGGTGCGGTCTCACCAAGACCCTGTACAACTGCAGCAGAACCTCCCTGCTCCTAAACTCAAATCCTCTTGCTATGAATGCCAACATACCATTCGCTTTCTTCACTGCCTGCTGCACCTGCATGCTTGCTTTCAATGATTGGTGCACCATGACACCCAGGTCACGTTGCATCTCCCCTTCTCCCAATCGGTCACCATTCAGGTAATACTCTGCTTTCCTGTTCTTGCCGCCAAAGTGGATAACCTCACATTTATCCACATTATATTGCATCTGCCATGCATTTGCCCACTCGCCTAATCTATCCAAGTCACTCTGCAGCCTCCTAGCATCCTCCTCGCAGCTAACACTGCCACCCAGCTTCGTGTCATCCGCAAACTTAAAGATGTTGCATTCAATTCCCTCGTCCAAATCATTAATATACACTGTAAATAACTGGGGTCCCAGCACTGAGCCTTGCGGTACCCCACTAGTCACTGCCTGCCATTCCGAAAAGGACCCGTTTATTCCTACTCTTTGCTTCCTGTCCGCCAACCAATTTTCTATCCACCTCAACACTGAACCCTCAATACCGTGTGCTTTAAGTTTGTACACCAATCTCCTATGTGGGACCTTGTCGAAGGCCTTCTGAAAGTCCAGATATAACACATCGACTGGTTCTCCCTTATCCACTCTACTAGTTACATCCTCGAAAAATTCTATAAGATTTGTCAGACATGATTTGCCTTTGGTAAATCCATGCTGACTTTGTCCGATGATTTCACCACTTTCCAAATGTAATGCTATCACATCTTTAATAACTGACTCTAGCATTTTCCCCACTACCAATGTTAGGCTAACTGGTCTATAATTCCCCGTTTTCTCTCTCCCTCCCTTTTTAAAAAGTGGGGTTACATTAGCTACCCTCCAGTGCTCAGGAACTACTCCAGAATCTAAAGAGTTTTGAAAAATTATCACTAATGCATCCACTATTTCTGAGGCTACTTCCTTAAGCACTCTGGGATGCAGCCTATCTGGCCCTGGGGATTTATCTGCCTTTAATCCATTTAGTTTACCTAACACCACTTCCCGACTAACCTGGATTTCCCTCAGTTCCTCCATCTCTTTAGACCCCCGGTCCCCCGCTATTTCCGGCAGACGGTTTATGTCTTCCTTAGTGAAGACAGAACCAAAGTATTTGTTCAATTGGTCTGCCATCTCCTTGTTCCCTATGATCAATTCACCTGTTTCCGACTGCAAGGGACCTACATTTGCCTTAACTAATCTTTTTCTCTTGACATATCTATAAAAGCTTTTGCAGTCTGTTTTTATGTTCCTTGCCAGTTTTCCCTCATAATCTATTTTCCCTTTCCTAATTAAGCCCTTTGTCCTCCTCTGCTGGACTCTGAATTTCTCCCAGTCCTCTGGTATGCTACTTTTTCTGGCTAATCTGTATGCTTCATCTTTTGTTTTAATACTATCCTTGATTTCCCTTGTTAGCCACGGATGCACTACCTTTCCTGGTTTGTTCTTTTGCCAAACTGGGATGAACACTTGTTGTAGTTCATCCATGCGACCTTTAAATGCCTTCCATTGCATGTCCACCGTCAACCCTTTCAGCATCAATCGCCAGTCTATCTTGGACAATTCACGCCTCATACCCTCAAAGTTACCTTTCTTTAAGTTCAGAACACTTGTTTCTGTATCGACTTTGTCACTCTCCATCCTAATGAAGAACTCTACCATATTATGATCACTCTTGCCCAAGGGGCCTCGCACAACAAGACTGCTAACTAACCCTTCCTCATTACTCAATACCCAGTCTAGAATGGCCTGTTCTCTCGTTCCTCGACATGTTGGTTTAGAAAACCATCTCTCAAACATTCCAAGAAATCCTCTTCCTCAGCACCCCTGCCAGTTTGGTTCACCCAATCTATATGTAGATTGAAGTCACCCATTATAACTGCTGCGCCTTTAGTGCATGCATTTCTAATTTCCTGCTTGATGCCATCCCCAACCTCCCTACTGCTGTTAGGTGGCCTGTACACAACTCCCACTAGTGTTTTCTGCCCCTTAGTGTTTCATATCATCATATCATCATATATATACAGCCGGAAACAGGCCTTTTCGGCCCTCCAAGTCCGTGCCGCCCAGCAATCCCCGTACATTAACACTATCCTACACCCACTAGGGACAATTTTTACATTTACCCAGCCAATTAACTGGGTTTCGTAGCTCTACCCATATCGATTCCACTTCCTCCAAGCTAATGTCCTTCCTTTCCACTGCTTTAATCTCCTCTCTAACCAGTAACACTACCCCACCTCCTTTTCCTTTCTGTCTATCCCGCCTGAATATAGAATATCCCTGGATGTTGAGCTCCCAGCCTTGGTCACCCTGGAGCCATGTCTCCGTAATCCCAACTATATCATAATCATTAATAATTATCTCCACATTTAATTCATCAACCTTATTACGTATATTCCTTGCATTGAGACACAAAGCCTTCAGGCTTGTTTTTACAACACTCTTACCCCTTGTACGATTATGTTGAAAAGTGGCCCTTTTTGATTTTTGCCCTGGATTTGTCTGCCTGCCACTTTTACATTTCACCTTGCTACCTATTGCTTCCACCCTCATTTTACACCCCTCTGTCTCTCTGCTCCAGCTCCCATCCCCCTGCCACATTAGTTTAAATCCTCCCCGACAGCACTAGCAAACACTCCCCCTAGGACATTGGTTCCATTCCAGCTCAGGTGCAGACCATCCTGTTTGTACTGGTCCCACCTCTCCCAGAACTGGTTCCAATGTCCTAAAAATTTGAATCCCTCCCCCTTGCACCATTTTTCAAGCCACGTATTCATCTGAAATATCCTCCTATTCCTACTCTGGCTAGCACGTGGCACTGGTAGTAATCCAGAGATTATTACCTTTGAGGTCCTACTTGTTAGTTTATCTCCTAGCTCTCTAAATTCACCTTGTAGGACCTCATCCCGTTTTTTACCTAAATCGTTGGTGCCAACGTGCACCACGACAACTGGCTGCTCACCCTCCCCCTTCAGAATGTCCTGCAGCCGCTCAGAGATATCCCTGACCCTTGCACCAGGGAGGCAACATACCATCCTGGAGTCTCGTTTGCGGCCGCAGAAACGCCTATCTATTCCCCTTACAATTGAATCCCCTATCACTATAGCCCTTCCACTCTTTTTCCTCCCCTCTTTTGCCGCAGAGCCACCCACGGTGCCATGAACTTGGCTGCTGCTGCCTCCCCTGATGAGGCATCTCCCCCAACAGTATCCAAAATGGCATATCTGTTTAGGAGGGAGATGACCGCAGGGGACTCCTGCACTACCTGCCTACTGCTACGCTGGCTAGTGGCCACCCGTTTCCTTTCTGTCCGCTTATCTTTTACTTGTGGTGTGGCCAACTCACTGTACGTGCTATTCACGACCTTCTCAGCCTCGTGGATGCTCCAGTATGAATCCAACCGCAGCTCCAACCGTTCAATGCGGTTTGCCAGGAGCTGCAGCTGGACACACTTCCTGCACACGTAGTCATCAGGGACACCGACAATATCCCTGATCTCCCACATGTTGCAGGATGAGCATTCCACGGGGCCGATCTCATCTGACATGTCTTACCCCCAAATTAAATCAAATCCCTCTTAATCCTTTAAACTGTACCTTTACTAAAAAGCACTGAACCCGTAACTCACTGAACCCTTAACTCACTGAACCCTTAACTCACTGAACCCTTAACTCACTGAACCCTTAACTCACTGAACCCTTAACTCACTGAACCCTGAACTCACTGAACCCACTGAACCCTGAACTCACTGAACCCTGAACTCACTGAACCCTGAACTCCCCGAACCCTTAACGAAAAGTACGAACAAAAAGCAGAATTACAACCCCGGGGTTACGCCCAATCAGCTGCTTCCTTTAGTCCGCTTCCACCAATCAGCGGCTTCCTCCAGAACACTTCTTTTAAAGTGTGTGGGAACGTTTTTATCTCCAACCGCCTCCAACCGCTTCTGGGCCTCTGATACTTGCCAATGTCTAAATAAGCAACATCATACTTGCCAATGTCTAAATAAGCCTCGGGCTCATCCACTTCATTTTTTGTACTTCGCGCATTTAAATACAACACTTTAATTTCGGTTTTCACCTCCCCTCTCACACCGGTCACAATTGGCCCTGACCTTACTCTCTTACCCCTTCTCGAACTTCCCTTCCCATTCATTCGAGATTCCTTTGCAATTTCTCCTCTTTTCGCTTCCCCGTTAACTCCATCTTCATATTCCCAGTTTGTCAACCCCTCCCCCCCCACTACTTAGTTTAAAGCCACACTTAGACAATAGACAATAGACAATAGGTGCAGGAGTAGGCCATTCAGCCCTTCGAGCCAGCACCGCCATTCAATGCGATCATGGCTGATCACTCTCAATCAGTACCCCGTTCCTGCCTTCTCCCCATACCCCCTCACTCTGCTATCCTTAAGAGCTCTATCCAGCTCTCTCTTGAAAGCATCCAACGAATTGGCCTCCACTGCCTTCTGAGGCAGAGAATTCCACACCTTCACCACTCTCTGACTGAAAAAGTTCTTCCTCATCTCTGTTCTAAATAGCCTACCCCTTATTCTTAAACTGTGGCTCCTTGTTCTGGACTCCCCCAACATTGGGAACATGTTTCCTGCCTCTAATGTGTCCAATCCCCTAATTATCTTATACATTTCAATAAGATCCCCCCTCATCCTTCTAAATTCCAGTGTATACAAGCCCAATCGCTCCAGCCTTTCAACATACGACAGTCCCGCCATTCCGGGAATTAACCTAGTGAACCTACGCTGCACGCCCTCCATAGCAAGAATATCCTTCCTCAAATTTGGAGACCAAAACTGCACACAGTACTCCAGGTGCGGTCTCACCAGGGCCCGGTACAACTGTAGAAGGACCTCTTTGCTCCTATACTCAACTCCTCTTGTTATGAAGGCTAACATTCCATTGGCTTTCTTCACTGCCTGCTGTACCTGCATGCTTCCTTTCATTGACTGATGCACTAGGACACCCAGATCTCGTTGAACTCCCCCTCCTCCTAACTTGACACCATTCAGATAATAATCTGCCTTTCTATTCTTACTTCCAAAGTGAATAACCTCACACTTATCTACATTAAACTGCATCTGCCATGTATCCGCCCACTCACACAACCTGTCCAAGTCACCCTGCAGCCTTATTGCATCTTCCTCACAATTCACACTACCCCCCAGCTTAGTATCATCTGCAAATTTGCTAATGGTACTTTTAATCCCTTCGTCTAAGTCATTAATGTATATCGTAAATAGCTGGGGTCTCAGCACCGATCACTGCCCCACTGGTCACTGCCTGCCATTCCGAAAGGGACCCATTTATCCCCACTCTTTGCTTTTTGTCTGTCAACCAATTTTCTATCCATGTCAGTACCCTACCCCCAATACCATGTGCCCTAATTTTGCCCACTAATCTCCTATGTGGGACCTTGTCGAAGGCTTTCTGAAAGTCGAGGTACACCACATCCACTGACTCTCCCCTGTCAATTTTCCTAGTTACATCCTCAAAAAATTCCAGTAGATTTGTCAAGCATGATTTCCCCTTCGTAAATCCATGCTGACTCAGAATGATCCTGTTACTGCTATCCAAATGCTCAGCAATTTCGTCTTTTATAATTGACTCCAGCATCTTCCCCACCACTGATGTCAGACTAACTGGTCTATAATTACCCGTTTTCTCTCTCCCTCCTTTCTTAAAAAGTGGGATAACATTTGCTATCCTCCAATCCAGAGGAACTGATCCTGAATCTATAGAACATTGAAAAATGATCTCCAATGCTTCCACTATTTCTAGAGCCACCTCCTTAAGTACCCTGGGATGCAGACCATCAGGCCCTGGGGATTTATCAGCCTTCAGTCCCATCAGTCTACCCAAAACCATTTCCTGCCTAATGTGGATTTCCTTCAGTTCCTCCATCACCCGAGGTTCTCCGGCCCCTAGAACATTTGGGAGATTGTGTGTATCTTCCTCAGTGAAGACAGATCCAAAGTAACGGTTTAACTCGTCTGCCATTTCTTTGTTCCCCATAATAAATTCCCCTGCTTCTGTCTTCAAGGGACCCACATTTGCCTTGACTATTTTTTTCCTCTTCACGTACCTAAAAAAACTTTTGCTATCCTCCTTTATATTATTGGCTAGTTTACCCTCGTACCTCATCTTTTCTCCCCGTATTGCCTTGTAGCACTAGCAAACCTACCTGCCAGAATGTTGGTCCCCTGTTGTTAAGGGGTAACCCGTCCCTTTTGTACAGGTCACCCCTACCCCAGAAGAGATCCCAGTGGTCTAGAAATCTAAATCCCTGCTCCCTGCACCAGCCCCTCAGCCATACATTCATATCCCCCATCTCTCTGTTCCTGCCCTCACCAGCACGAGGTACAGGTAGCAGTCCAGAGACAACCACCTTTGACGTCCTACTTCTCAGTCTTCTTCCTAACTCTCTAAACTCACGTTGCAGTATCTCCTTCCTCTTCCTCCTGACGTCGTTCGTGCCCACGTGCACAACTATGTCCGGTTGATCACCTTCCCTCGCTAGGATGTTCTGAAGCCGCTCCGTGATGTCTTGAACCCTGGCACCAGGGAGGCAACAGACCATCCTCGAGTCCCGCCATCCGCCAAAGAATCTACTGCCCGTACCTCGGTAGTCAGGAAATTGGAAGTAACGGAATTAAATTATAATGAACAACGAATGAGCAGTA
Source organism: Rhinoraja longicauda (assembly GCF_053455715.1). NCBI lineage: Eukaryota > Metazoa > Chordata > Chondrichthyes > Rajiformes > Arhynchobatidae > Rhinoraja > Rhinoraja longicauda. The sequence continues at coordinate 9,742 of NW_027602864.1, read as the reverse complement.
TTGTCATGGGGATACGAGGGCGTCCTGTGGAAATCTGTGCCATGGGCCCTGCCTAACCTGTAAGTGACTATCGTTGACTCTGGTTGACTCAGGTCTGCCCCCTGTTGGACCCTTGAGCCGCACAGACTTTCTCAAACCCCATACTGATGCATTGTAAGAACGAGACCGGATAGATCTCGGCCCAAGATCTAGTCTCGGAGAAGCACGCACAGTTTCATCGGCCTGACATAGATACCCTTAAACACATTCACAAGGAAAAACTCCTGTTCGTGGGCACAACCTCCTCAATATACGTTCCCACTGTAAACTGGAATTGATAATCATTAGACACCGTGAATATATTTAACTGAGTAACCCACAGACTCTGTAGTAACATACGCTAAGAGTCAGGAAATTATGTTTCAGCTTTGCAGGACTTAGGCATAATTTGGAGTATTTTGTGCAGTTCTGGTCGTCCCTTTGCAGGAAGAATGTGGATGCCTTGGGAAATGTGCAGAAGAGGTTTAGCAGAATGCTGCCTGGATTAGAGGGCATTAGCTATTAGGAGAGGTCGGATACATTTGCTTGTTTTATGTGGACTGTCAAAGGTTGAAGGGAAACTGATAGAATTATTTTAAATTATGAGAAGGTGTAAATCGTAGAGGGCATATGTTCAAGGAAACAGAATGAAAATTTAACCGGGGATTGTAAGGCTTTTTAAAAGTACACCTAACTTCTAAGAATATGCTTCCAGGGGGCACTGCAGTAGCAGCGATCACACCGATGTTTGAGAGGTATTTACACAGCCAATACAGGGTACGTGGGATAGGCACGGGCAAGGAAAAGAGGAAAACGGGCCATGTGCAACCAAATGGGATTAGTTTATGTTCATAGGGATCATGGATGGCGCTGATATGCTGCGCCAAAGGGCGTGTACCTGTACTGTATGTTTCTATTGGGGGAAGAATATACATGCTATTTAGGGCGTGCAGCGTAGGTTTACTAGGTTAATTCCCGGAATGGCAGGACTGTCGTATGTTGAAAGACTGGAGTGTCTAGGCTTGTTTCCACTGGAATTTAGAAGGATGAGAGGGGATCTTATCGAAACATATAAGATTATTAAAGGGTTGGACACGTTAGAGGCAGGAAACATGTTCCCAATTTTGGGGGAGTCCAGAACAAGGGGCCACAGTTTAAGAATAAGGGGTAGGCCATTTAGAATGGAGATGAGGAAAAACATTTTCATTTGGAGAGTTGTAAATCTGTGGAGTTTTCTGCCTCAGAAGTCAGTGGAGGCCAATTCTCTGAGTGCATTCAAGAGAGAGCTAGATAGAGCTCTTAAGGATAGCGGAGTCAGGGGGTATGGGGAGAAGGCAGGAACGGGGTACTGATTGAGAATGATCAGCCATGATCATATTGAATGGTGGTGGTGGCTCGAAGGGCCGAATGGCCTACTCGTGTGTCTATTGTCTATGTTCTATATTAAAGAGAAAGTGAGGAGATCTCAGTGAAACACAAAGTTCTACTCGACTTAACAGGCAGCATGATGGGAGGATCTTTCCCTTTCCTGAGGTGTCCAGAACAGAGGTTATCGTCTCAGAATAGGCAGTAGGTTATATAGGACAGAGATAAGAAGATAGTTCTGCACTCAGAGGATGGTAGACCTTTGGGATTCTCTGTATCGGATGGCAGTGAAGGCTCAGTGATTCACTTCATTCAGTCCCAGTCTACTGCAGGGAAATGGACCCTTCGACCCACTATCTCTATTCCGATCATTTTGCACATCTACATCAATCCCATTGGTTCACAACACGTCAACGCCCTTATATACCTCGCATGTACAAGTGTCTGTCTAAATGACTCTTGAAGTTAGTGATTCCACCTCCTCCAATGGGAGCATGTTCCAGGTATCAACTACTCTCTGTGCAAGAGATTTATCCCTCACATCTATATACTAAAACTCTCGCATGTTTGTTTGTTTGTTTGTTCCTGAACTACAGCCAAAACGGTTCACGATAGCACAACAATTTTAGGCCCAGCTTACTCACCGTCGTCCCTTTGGTGCTAATGGAAGGAGTTTCATTGAAATCAGTGTTATCTTTTTTAAGTTATTCACATTTTAAAGTTTAAATCTATCTCCTAGGGAGGGAGGGAGGGTGGAGGAGGGAGGATAAGGGGGGTTCAAGGGGATGGAGTAGGATTGAGGGGAAGCTGGAAGGGGAGGTTGTGAGGAAGGAGTGGGGTGGGGGGTGGAGGATTAGAGGAGGGGAGCGGGGAGGGGGGAGGGTGGAAGGAGAGGGTGCTGCACCAATGCAGTAGAGGTTTGGGCCCACTTGGTCTAGTCTTCTTTAAAACTCCATCCTCTCACTTTAAACCAATAACCTTGTTTTTGGTACCATTAAGATGGGGAACTGAATCTGACTAACTACCCCCTCTCTGTGTCTCATAAACTTGTAAACTTCTCCTAGGTCTCCAAATCAGCATTATTCAAGTCCTTCAATGGAGGCAACTTCCCGGTGAATCTCCTTTGCACTCTCTCCAGCACAGTCACATCTTTCCTCATTTTTAATTACCTCCAGTAAACATTTAACTCCTCAACTGCCCCGCCAATCTAGCCCCCATTTTCACCACCATAAGCAAAAGCACTCAATATCTTGCCCGCACACCCATCCGCCCACCATTTCTCCTATCTCCTCTCTCCCAATTCCATCTGCTTGCCCACGACATTTCAGCATGGAGGCAACCAATGGAGGCAACTTCCCGGTGCATCTCCTTTGCAATCTCTCCAGCACGGTCACATCTTTCCCCCTGTATCACCAAAATATAACGACCTCATTTTTAATTACCTCGAGTAGACATTTAACTCCTCAACTGTCCCGCCAATCAAGCCTCCATTTTCACTCAATATCACGCCCGCACACCCATCCGCCCACCATTTCTCCTAACTCCTCTCTCCCAATTGCATCTGCTTGCCCACGACATACCACAACTCTCGCCTCTACCTCGGGAGAAATGATCCGGGAAGGATTTCTGTTGTCCATCTTACGTGGTAGGGGGCGGGGAAAGAAAACTCCGGGCAAGGTTTCAGTTGTCCGCCCGCCTGTGCCTGAGGCCGAGCGGCCTCTCCCCCGGTCCCGGGGCCGCGCTGCCCGAGTCTCCCCCCGACCCCCGGGGACTCTCTGATTCTCTGCTTCTCCCCCCAGTCTCCGTCACCCTGGATGTGGAAACAGCGCATGCGCAGCTCGAGGTGTCAGAGGATCGGAAGAGGGTGAGACGGACCGGGACCGGGAGGAGTCTCCCTGACACCGGGAAGAGGTTTACAGGCAGTCTGTGTGTGCTGGGATCGGAGGGATTCACATCGGGGAGACATTACTGGGAGGTGGAGGTGGTGGGGAGTCGGGGCTGGAGTCTGGGAGTCGCCGCAGAGTCTGTGGAGAGGAAGGGACCGGTCACACTGACCCCGGAGACTGGAGTCTGGAGCATCTGGCGGGGGGATGACGTGTTTGTTGCAGTCACCTCCCCTCTATTCCCTCTCCCCGCCCGTCCCATCCCCGGGAGGGTGGGAGTTTATCTCAGTTACGAGTCCGGGACAGTTTCATTTTACGACGCGGACACCAAGTCCCATCTCCACACCTTCACCGGGAATAAATTCACGGAGAAACTTTATCCTTTCTTCGGGCTCTGGGATGAAAACCAGTGGCTGAGAATCTGCTCCGGTTCCGCTCCGTGTCAGTAATTAAGAAATTCTATCAATCCTTCACCAGCACCGGGAATATAGTTAAATCACCTCGGTTCTTTTAGATGTTAAACAAGTCTGTTCCGGGAATCGATGACCATAAAACTCCTAGACTGCCGCCTGTGATGATAATAATAATAATAACAATAATAATAATAATAATAAATTCATTTAATTGTCCCACACCGTGGAAATTTATAGTGTTACAGCAGCAAAGTGGATAACAGGAGACATTCATTATAAATAAAAATAAAGACAAGGATAAATTGTCATCAGTTTACTGTGTATTCCTTAACTGTTACTGTTGACTGGTCTGGTGGGAGCAGTGCTGGTTGTGCAGTCTCACAGCAGCGGGAAGGAAGGACCTCAGATATCTCAAGTTAAAGAGCAAATCGGAGCTCGGTGTCTCTGTATTCACAAGAGACTGCAGATACTGGAATCCTCAACAAAAGACAAAGTGCTGGAGTAACTCAGTGAGTCAGACAGCGTCTGTGGGGGGAACTGGACAGACGAGGTTTCAGATTGGGACCCTTCTTCAGTTTGTCCGCCCCCTTGTTCTCCGCCTTTTCCTCGTCCTCTTAGATTGCGTTATTGTCACCAGCGCTGCTCTCGGGTCGGTGATTTCACCCAGCATCCAAATCTGCTCGTTCTCTCGACCTAAGCCCCCGACCCCCACCCTCACCCCGCGGCGCCCCGGCAACTGTCCAACAACTAATAAGAAAGGCAATGGGATGTTGCCTTCATTACGAGAGGATTTGAGTTGAGCAAGGAGGTCCTACTGCAGTTGTACAGGGCCCTGGCGAGACCACACCTGGAGTATTGTGTGCAAGTTTGGTCCCCTAATTTGAGGAAGGACATTATTGCTATAACCAGAGTGCAGCGTAGGTTCACCAGGTTAATTTCCGGAATGGCGGGACAGACGTATGATGAAAGACTGGGTCGACTGGGCTTGTATTCGCTGGAATTTAGAAGAATGAGAGGGGGTCTTATAGAAACATATAAAATTCTTAGAGGATTGGACAGGGTAGATGCAGGAAAAATGTTCCCGATGTTGGAGGAGTCCAGAACCAGGGTTCAAAGTTTGAGAATAAGGGGTCGGCCATTTAGTACTGAGATGAGGAAAACCCTTTTCACCCAGAGAGCTGTGAATCTGTGGAATTCTCTGCCACAGAAGACAGTGGAGGCCAATTCACTGGATGTTTTCAAGAGAGAGTTAGATTTAGCTCTTAGGGCTCAGGGGATTAAGGGATATGGGGAAAATCCAGAGTACTGATTTTGGATGATCAGCCATGATCATATTGAATGATGGTGCTGGCTTGATGGGCCGAATGACCTACTCCTGCACCTATTTTCTATGTTTCTATAATCAAGCAATTATTTCTTCATTGTCGCGAAGTTTCAAGAGTTTTATCGTCATGTGTCTAGCGACGGAATAAATATTTGCAGCAGGCCAACAGTGCGGCACGGTAGCGCAGCGGTAGAGTTGCTGCTTTACAGCGAATGCAGCGCCGGAGACTCAGGTTCGATCCTGACTACAGGTGCTGCACTGTAAGGAGTTTGTACGTGTCTCCCCGTGACCTGCGTGGGTTTTCTCCGAGATCTTCGGTTTCCTCCCACACTCCAAATACGTACAGGTATGTAGGTTAATTGACTGGGTAAAATGTAAAAATTGTCCCTAGTGGGTGTAGGATACTGTTAATGTGCGGGGATCGCTGATCGCTGGGCGGCGCGGAATGGTGGGCCGAAAAGGCCTGTTTCCGCGCTGTATATGATATATGATATGATGATATGTTGATATATTACCCTGTAAAAACCCCCCATAATAAACCATGATGTACTTACCATCCGCCAAGAAGCAAATGGCCCTTCCTGATGGAGCAATGACTCACTTGTGACGTCTCTTAATTCCGTGAGCTGCCAATAGACAATAGGTCCAGGAGGAGGCCATTCGGCCCTTCGAGCCAGCACCGCCATTCAATGTGATCATGGCTGATTATTCTCAATCAGTACCCCGTTCCTGCTTTCTCCCCATACCCCCTGACTCCGCTATCCTCAAGAGCTCTATCTAGCTCTCTCTTGAATGCATTCATAGAATTGCCATCCACTGCCTTCTGAGGAAGAGAATTCCACAGATTCACAACTCTCTGACTGAAAAAGTTTTTCCTCGTCTCAGTTCTAAATGGCCTACCCCTTATTCTAAAACTGTGGTCCCTGGTTCTGGACTCCCCCAACATTGGGAACATGTTTCCTGCCTCTAACGTGTCCAACCCCTTTATAATCTTATACGTTTCGATAAGATCTCCTCTCATCCTTCTAAATTCCAGTGTATACAAGCCTCTTGCTCCAGTCTTTCAACATATGACAGTCCCGCATTTCCGCGAATTAACCTAGTAAACCTACGTTGCACGCCCTCAATAGCAAGAATATCCTTCCTCAAATTTTCAATCCGGGGGCGGCCCTTAGCTACAGGGATAAAGTGCAGGGGTTTAGAATCATAGAAACATAGAAAATAGGTGCAGGATTAGGCCATTGGGCCCTTCGAGCCTGCACCGCCATTCAATATGATCATGGCTGATCATCCAACTCAGTATCCTGTACCTGCCTTCTCTCCATACCTCCTGATCCCTTTAGACACAAGGGCCACATCTAACTCCCTCTTAAATATAGCCAATGAACTGGCCTCAATTACCTTCTTGTGGCAGAGAATTCCACAGATTCACCATTCTCTGTGTGAAAAAAACTTTCCCATCTCGGTCCTAAAAGACTTCTCCCTTATCCTTAAACTGTGACCCCTTGTTCTGGACTTCCCCAACATCGGGAACAATCTTCTTGCATCGTTTAGGCGCGATCGTTCTCTTCCAGACCCGACTGGACAAGAGAACAAGACCTAATACAGTATAATACAATGCAATCTATCTTTATTGTCATTGTACTTTGGTACAACGAGATTGGGAATGCGCCTCCCATACGATGCAATACATTAATTAGCTAATCACTATTAATTTAAACAACCCAATGAATCAAATTAGAACAGTTTTTAACTGTGCGATGTGACCATCCGGCTCAGCAGGACCGGTTCATAGCAGCTATGGCCCTGGGGATGAAGCTGTTCCTAAGTCTGGAGGTGCGGGCGTAGAAGGCCTTGTATCGTCTGCCCGATGGTAGAAGTTCGAACAGACTGTTGCAGGGGTGTGAGGAGTCTTTGTGGATGCTGGTGGCTTTTCTGAGGCATCGTGTGTTGTAGATGCCCTCCAAGGCTGGTAGCTGTGTTCCGATAGTCCCCGTCGAAACACTTCATTTCGGGCTCCCCGCCTTCATTTCGGGCTTATCGACGCGCCACATTGGTGACCCCGACGCCCCTCTGTCCGCCTCACAGGCCGACCAGGCCGTCTCTCGACGCGGTCTCCCGTCAAACTACCGACGTTCTGGACCGCAGCGGTCTCCGGTCTGGTTTCAGCAGGCGGAGGCTCAATTTTAGCTGCGGGGCATCACGGTGGACGGCACCCGCTATTTCTACCGTCCGGGAGTTCGGTCTACCCCGCCGGCGGTTCCACCACCTGGACGTGGACATTGTGGGGCCTCTCCCGCCGCCCCGGGGCATCACCCACCTCCTCACGGTGGTGGACAGCTCCACACGGTGGCCGGAGGCCATACCGCTGGCCGACACATCCACAGCTACATGCGCTCGTGTGTTATCCGCTCACTGGATTGCTCGCTTTGGGGTGCCGGTGGTCATCTCGTCAGACCGGAGGAGGCCACAGTTCACCACTGAGCTGTGGGCGGCCATGGCTCACCTGTTGGGCGTGCGGCTGCACCACACCACGGCCTATCACCCGCAGGCAAACGGCCTGGTGGAGAGGTTCCTCCGGCAGCTGAAGGCGCGACTCTCCGGCCCGGACTGCATGGTCGCACTGCCGTGGGTCTGGCTGGGCATCCGGAGGACCTGGCCTCATCTTCGGCGGAGCTCATGTACGGGTTGCTGCTCACGATGCCCGGGGAGTTCGTGCCCTCAGCGCAGGGGCAGCAGGGACCGCCCTCGTCCGCCCCTCAGCGCTTTCGCGAGTTGGCAAGCTCGCACCCGTGCCGACATCCCGCCACGGGGCATTCCGCCCGCACGGGCTATCGGCCCTCCAGGTTTGCCCCTATGCTTTCCAGCACCGTGACGCCCACAGGGCGCCGCTCCAGAGGCCGTATCGGGGCCCGTATCGGGTGCTGGAGCACGGGCAGACAACCTTTGTGCTGGACATGGGGGGTCGTGTCGACTGACCGCGTAAAGCCGGCACATTTGGACATTGACCAGCCTGGGCTGGTTCCCCAGCGTCGGCCGCGAGGTCGCCCCCTTCCTTCGCGGCTCCCTCCACCTGTGCCTCCGCCGGCCGACATCCGTACGCGGTCCGGTCGGGATGTGCGCCCGCCGGTGCGTTTCGTGCCTCCTGTTCCTGGGGGGGGGGAGGGGGGCTCCCAAGGGTCGGACCATATCACTATCGAACACCTCGGTACGGGAATGGACCAGTCCGGGGGCGGCCCTTAGCGACAGGGATAAAGGCCAGGGGGTTTAGGGCGCGATCGTTCCCTTGCAGACCCGACTGGACAAAAGAACAACAGCTAATAAAGTCCCTCCCGAAACACCTGGCTCCTCGCCTTCATTTCGGGCTTATCGACGCGCCACAACTTCCAATATTTTCTGTACCTTCCCATTCCCAGCGTTCATCTTTATTCTTCTCACTCCATGTAATTTCTCGCTCCGTTCGTCCTTCCTATTTACACCTCGAATGTATCGCAAAATGCTGGAGTAACTCAGCAGGTCAGGCAGCATCTCAGGAGAGAAGGAATGGGTGACGTTTCGGGTCGAGACCCCTCATCAGACTGAAGAAGGGTCTCAACCCGAAACGTCACCCATTCCCTCTCTCCTGAGATGCTGCCTGACCTGCTGAGTTACTCCAGCATTTTGTGACACCTTCGATTTGTCCCAGCATCTGCAGTTATTTTCCTATTTACACCTGGTCAGTCGGACCTATACCGCCCTCTCCCGGATAAAATCAGCGCCACTTCATTATACCACAGACGGGCATTAGAATCAGGGGGAGCCCGGAGCTCAGGACCCGCCGCCCGTGGCCGCTGCCGAACCCGCGGGAAGGGCGATTGTTTCAATCCTTATATTTTCACAAAAGTAATTTCTGTTCCGTTGCCTGACGCGGTGAACGCGCTAAAATGAACGGATCGACAGCTCTGATTTCTGCAGCAGTTTATTTCTCTCTTCCCACATTTACATTCCCCCTGGTTTTATTTCCGCGCTCACTGGGGGTTTTTACGACGCGGAATTTGGGGATTAAATGGGAGCCGTTCAGCGCCGACCTGTTGTCCACCGGGTTTCTGCCCCACAGCCCCTGAGCCCCGCTCCTGACGCCGGTCCCGGGACCCGACCCTTTTACACACCCGGAGCGGAACCGGAGCAGATTCTCAGGCACTGGTTTCCAACCCACGTCCAGAAAAAAGGATACAGTTTCTCCGTGAATTTATTTCCAGTGAAGGTGTGGAGATGGGACTTGGCGTCCGCGTCGTAAAATGAAACTGTCCCGGACTCGTAACTGAGATAAACTCCCACCCTCCCGGGGATGGGCTGGACGGGGAGACGGGATGTAGGGGAGGTGCCTACGTTAACATCGTTACCATCTCGCCTGATGCTCCAGACTCCAGTCTCTGGGGTCAGGACGCCCGCACCCTTCCTGTCTACAGACTCTGCGGCGACTCCTAGACTCCAGCCCTGATTTGACCCGATCCCCACCTCCCAGTAATATCTCCCCGATGTGAATCCTTCCGATCCCAGGACGCACATATTTTGCATAAACCTCTTCCCGGTGTCAGGGAGACTTCGCCTGCCACCGTCATATTGCATGCTCTTGCGATCATCAGACACGTGGAGATACCGATGCGCTGTTTCCACATCCAGGGCGACGGAGACTGGGGGGAGAAACAGAGAATCAGAAAGTCCCCGGGGGTCGGGGGGAGACTCGACCTCGGGCACAA
>NW_027602863.1:0-26340 GCF_053455715.1 Rhinoraja longicauda | reverse complement strand
TGTGCACCGTGCTACAGCCCCATGGCACATTGTCGATTACTGTCGCGGGTCCCTTTGTGAAGTAGCGGGGAACGTTTTTCAGACAGAGTAGAACTCCGGCTGTTGCGAGAACCGCAGCCGCAGATTTCCCGGTGCAATATTTTCTTTTCAGCTTCTGGCAACAAATGGCGACAAACCGATCAAAGGTAAAAGTGACGGTGAACCAGACAGAACAATGTGTAGCTGCAAACCGCAGTACAGTGATAACACTGCACACAGGGGTGAGGGAGAGGAAACTCCAATAAAAATAATGATATCGGAGCCGATGCAAAATGACCTCGGTGGTTACGGCCAGTAGATCGGCCGCTGCCATGGCCACCAGGTAGCGAGTGGTACAGGTGGATATGCCGCACTTTCCCCGCGACAGGATCACAATCGCCATTAAATTCACTGCGGGAGAGAAGGGAACAGACACTGAGCATTCGTGCACATGATCTGAACACCGGCTCGGCTTTCTCAAAAGAGAACCTGACTCCGACTGTGCCCGACCTGACTGTTTCGGGGCAGAAGAGATAAGGCGACGGGCGGGGCAAATGGCAGCGAAGGACCGAGCGGCCGCCCGCTACAATAAGCGGAATGGTCCTTTCTATGGTTAACCCTGTTCACAGTCTCTGATGGGGCCGGTTTCACAGACTTAACCGTGAACGGCCGCATTTAACCTGGTCTCTGAGAACTCGGCATCTGATGGGGACGCGAAGGCATCAGGGAAGGCAGCGACAACTTAGAATCCGGCAGCAGAGTGGCTCCGTTAATGGATTCATTCCACAGTAAGTTGAGTTCGGTGACAACTCACGGCGATAGATACGCGGCCACTGGTTCATGAGATCGATCCAATTATTGACCAACAGGCGGTGGAATCCGACTGTGACAGACTCCACTGTGAGACGTGTCCACAGGAGCGGGTGTTAACTCTGATCAATAACTCAGACACAGTGAACTTCACAATGTAACCCCCCCCCCCAGTGACACCGTTCCGGAGAGCTGCCTGTCCCGAGCACTGTGACAACTCTGGGCAAGGTCACACTGAAGACAAGAACAAGATTCGAGTGGGTCCCGGTAGTGAGAGAAAAAGAGTGTTAATTTCGATTCTCAGAAAAATCATTGGGTTTATTCAAAAATAGTTCACTGAGGGGATTAGCGTACTTCATATATTCTTGCACGATCTCAAGTTGCGAAGGTTGCAACAAGATGCGCATCCGGCCACCAAACGGAGTTATAAAACTTGAATCGTTCTGCTCACTTACCAGGTATTCCAACGGCAGCAATGATCACATACGAGATTTTCTGCACCTCGAAATATTCCCAAAGCTTTTGACCCATTTTCTCTGCCCTGCGTCGTGGCTCCGTGAGCTCCCTGTAATCTCTCGGAATGAAATGCTGCGGCAGAGCATTCCCGGAAATGTTATACCATTTCCCGTCTCCACCGGGACAGTGAAGTTTCAACAGAGTTTAAAAATAGAGTTTTTGAAGATATTCGCAAACAAATGACATCAGCCAAGTGAGATCTCTGCTGAGACAGGTTGTGATTTATTCACGGAATTGACTGAGAAACTCCAAAGACCGGGAATTGTGGCGATACTGAGGGATGGAAATTGGGAGCGGCATTACTCCAGCAAAGGGGATATTGTTTCAAACTGCATCAGATCTAACTCGCCGCCTCGTGTTGTTTGGCTGATTTCCTTCAATCCGCTTCACTCCGCGAGGCAATCACAAATTCCAGGGACCGTCTCAGAGCTTCTGTTGCCCAGTTTGAAGGTGGACTGGGCGACCTTTGTCCACAGGTTGAGGAATTAGTTCAACAGATCACCTCAGACTAAAATTGCTCCTCCATTCTGTTTCACCACTCAACATGAACTGACTGTAACCTCAATCCCACACTCTCGGCGACCCCGGCAACCGTTCACTCCTTGCTTGCCTGGAATGTATCTGACTTTGCTCCGGGACAATAACATTCTCTGCCTTCATCACCTCTGAGGAGGAACGACACAAAGACTCACGACACTTAGAGAACATAAAACATCGCCGCATCGGGGGGGGGGGGGGTGCAGCGACACCTCGGTGTCCTTGTACACCAGTCACTGAATGTTGGCGTGCAGATACAACAGGCAGTGAAGAAAGCTAATGGCATGTTGGCCTTCATAAGAAGAGGATTTCAGTATAGGAGTAAATAGGTTCTTCTGCAGTTGTACAGCGCCCTGGCAAGACCACATCTGGAGTATTGTGTACAGTTTTGGTCTCCTAATTTGAGGAAGGACATCCTTGTAATTGAGGCAGTGCAGCGTAGGTTCACGAGATTGATCCCTGGGATGGCGGAACTGACACATGAGGAAATGTTGAAAAGACTGCGCGTGTATTCACTAGAGTTTAGAAGGATGAGAGGGGATCTTATACAAAAAACATATAAAATTATAAAAGGACTGGACAAGCTAGATGCAGGAATTATGTTCCCAATGTTAGGCGAGTTCAGAACTAGTCTTGGAACAAAGGGGAGGCCATATAAATCTGCGGTGAAAAAAACTCTTTCACCCAGAGAGTTGTGAATTTATAGAATTTTCTGCGCACAGAGGGCAGTGGAGGGCAATTCACGGCATGGATTTAAGAGAGAGTTAGATAAAGCTCTAGGGGCTAGTGGAATCAAGGGATATGGGGAGCAGGCAGTCAGGGGTTATTGATGGGGGACGATCAGCCATGATCACAATGAATGGCTGTGCTAGTTCGAAGGGCCGAATGGCCTCCTCCTGCACTTATTTTCTATGTTTTTCTATGTCACAAGCGTGTGAAGATCTCAAGATAGTTTTTCTAAATCTCACAAATTGACTGCAGTGAATGGATCTGTAAAATGGGTCTTTTATATTTTGCAACCAGAATGCAGAAACATACCACGAAATCAACGAAACTGTCAGACAATTAATTCATCCAAATGAAACTGCTTCCTGCAGCTTTGCTAAGATGTTGCCGTCTTCATGTGAAGCTGCTACTGTGGTGGCATTCGGCTTGTGTTAAGGGAGAGAGCTCTAATAACAATGAAAGACGTGACAATCCAGAGACCCTGACATATGCATTTTCCCTATAACGTCCAATTTGTGTTTAGTTACAATTTATTGATTTCTGTAGTTTGAGTAAAGCACGTCTCTGCTCAAACATTCAGACTCTGTTCTGCATCGAGGAGATAAAGAATGTAGACACAAAGAACAGCAGATGCGGGGTCACATTGAGCACACAGCAGGTCACACGAGATTTGTGGAATGAGAAACCGCCTTAACTTGAAACTTACACTGAATTTTAGGAGGGCAAGTCCGTGATTATTGGCATGCCTCATGCGGCAGCGGGGATCCCATTGCTGTCTGTTATCTATATCAACGAATTGATTGAGATGGTGCTAGGTGTGATTAGTAACTTTACAAATAAAATCTAAGGCAGTTGGGATGGTAGACAGACAAGGTGAATGTTAAGAATTTCGTCGTGATATTGATCAGCTTGGAAAGTGGGCAGTGGAATAGCGTACGGGATTCAGTTTGGATATCTGTGATTTGCTTTATTTAAGTCGGTAAGGCTAGGTCTATCCCACTGTCGGAAAATAACTGCAGATGCCGGTACAAATCGAAGGTATCACAAAATGCTGGAGTACCTCAGCAGGTCAGGCAGCATCTCAGGAGAGAAGGAATGGGTGACCTTTCGGGTCGAGACCCTTCTTCAGACTGATGTCAGGGGTGCGGGACAAAGAAAGGATTAAAGTGGAGACAGGACGATAGAGAGAGAACTGGGAAGTGGTAGGGGAAGAGACGATCAGAGGTACTAGCTAAAGCTGGAGAAGTCAATGTTAATACCGCTGGGCTGCAAGCTGCCCAAGCGAAATAGGAGGTGATCTCCTGGTGGCTGAGCACTTCAACTCCCCCTCTCACTCTCAATCTGACCTTTCTGTCATGGGCTCCTCCAGTGAGGCCCACCGCAAATTGGAGGAACAGCACCTCACATTTCGTTTCGGCAGCTTGCAGCCCAGCGATATGAACATTGACTTCTCCAACTTTAGATAATTCCTCTGCCCCTCTCTTCCCCTTCCCTTCCCAGTTCTCTCAATGTCTTCCTGTCTCCACCTATATGAATGAATGAATGAATGAATGAATGAATGAATGAATGAATGAATGAGTTTATTGGCCAAGTAGGCATATAAAAGGAATGTGCCTTGGTGCTCCGTTCACAAATGGCAACACAAACATACAGGTAACAATTAAGAATAAAGGATAACCACATCAAAACAATAAGGATACAACATTACGGTCTAAACATGTGGGTGAAAATAAACCAGGTCGAAAAAGAGACTACAGACTTTGGTTATTGAGTAGAACTTCTTTTGAGTAACTTTTCTTTGTCTCTCCCCACTGACATCAGTCTGAAGAAGGGTCTCGACCCGAAACCTCACCCATTGCTTCTCTCCTGAGATGCTGCCTGACCTGCTGAGTTACATTTTGTGATACCTTAGGTCTATCCCAGTGATCGGTTAGACCCTGCGGAGTACTGCAGAGCTGGGAGATCAGGGAATGCACGTCATAGATCTCCGGATTTAGAGTCCCGTGTAGATACGATGGTAATGAATTTTTTGCACGATTTATTTCATTAGTTGCTGCATTAAGTGCAGATTTTGGGACGTTATATTACAGTTTACAAGACGTTGGCGAGGTCGCGCTTGCTTGCAGTTCTCTTGCCGTTCACTCGATGACACCATTATTCAAAAGCTCGAAATTGCTCAACACCCAGGAATTATTGCTCAGATATGTTCCCCAGAATGTTGTGCTTCATAACAAGAGGAATTCAGTATAGGAGTAAAGAGGTTCTTCTGCAGTTGTATAGGGCCCTGGCAAGACCACATCTGGATTATTGTGTACAGTTTTGTTCTTCTAATTTAAGGAAGGGCATCCTTGTAATTGTGGCAGTGCAGGTAGGTTCACGAGATTGATCCCTGGATGGCGGGACGGACATATGAGGAAAGATTGAAAAGACTAGGTATGTATTCACTGGAGTTTAGAAGGATGAAAGGGGTTCTTATAGAAACATTTAGCATTATAAAAGGACTGGACAAGCTAGATACAGGAAACATGTTCCCAATGTTGGGTGAGTCCAGAACCAAGGTCCACAGTCTTAGAATAAAAGGGAGGCCATTTAAAACTGAAGTGAGAAAAAACTTTTTCACCCAGAGAGTTGTGAATTTGTGGAATTCTCTGCCACAGAGGGCAGTGGAGGCCAAATCACTGGATGGATTTAACAGAGAGTTAGATTGAGCTCTGTGTGCTAGTGGAATCAAGGGACATGGAGAGAAGGCAGGCACGGGTTAATGATTGTGGACGATCAGCCATGCTCACAATGAATGGCGGTGTAGGCTCGAAGGGCCGAAGGGCCGAATGGCCTCCTCCTGCACCTATTTTCTATGTTTCTATATGGATCTGTGGTTCATTGTCTCAGAAGCCAAAAGCAGGACGTCGAACAGCTCGCTTCAATTAATACTAAATATAGTTTTTTAAATTAAAATTATTTTTCAACCAACCCAGGTTGGATCCCAGCTAACCAATATCCCGACGTAAATGATGCCACACCGCGGACTGTCCTGGAAATACAAGAAGAGTCTGACTGCCTGCAGTGTCTCTGAGATTCTTACAGTCAAACAATGACGATGCTATTTATGGAGTAATTAGACCACGTGGACCCGTTGGGCCCAAACCTCTCTTGCATTGGTGCAGGACACTCTCCCCCCCCCTCCCTCCCTCCCCCTCTCTCACGCTCCACTCTCTTCACCAGTTCCCTGTCCCCACCCCTCCCTCCCTCCTCCTTCCCTCCTCCCACCCCTCCCTCCCCTCCTCCCACCCTCCCCCTCCCCTCCACATACACCCACTCCCTCCCCTTCTCAGGAACTAACAAACAAAGGAGAGTTTTAGTGTATAGATTGTCAAACAGCACGAACAAAGCCTTTTTGGACCCAGATCCAGCGGCCGACCAATATATCAAAAAATATACCCAACGTGCCCACGTTTTCTCCATGGCCCACCATCCATTTTTATCCACATACACTTTAGAATGTCTCTTATACATTGTAATCAAAGTCATTTCTTCAGCTTCAACTGGCACCCAGTTCCAACTACCCACAAAATCCTTTATAACCGAGTTGCGACTCACTCTCTTCCGACTCTATCGTCCCTCGCCTTATATCTATGTTACAGAAACATAGAAAATAGGTGCAGGGGGATGCCATTCTCCCCAAATTCATTGATTCCACTAGCTCCTCGAGCTCTATCTAAACCTCTCTTAAATCCATCCAGTGATTTGGCCTCCACTGCCCTCTGTGCCAACGTATTCTACAAATTCACAACTCTCTGAGTGAAAAAGTTCCATCTCACCTATGTTGTAAATGGCCTCCCCTTTATTCTTAGACTGGGGGCCCTGGTTCTGGACTCCCCCAACATTAGGAACATTTTTCCTGCATCTAGCTTGTCCAATCCTTTTATAATGTTATATGCCTCAATAAGATCCCCTCTCATCCTTCTAAACTCCAGTGAATACAAGCCTCGTCTTTTCAATCTTTCCTCATATGACAGTCCCGCCATCCCAGGGATCAAACTCGTGACCATACGCTGCACTGCCTCAAATACAAGGATGTCCTCCCTCAAAGTAGGTGACCAGAAATGTAAACAATACTCCTCTCGTTATGAAGGCCAACATGCCATTAGCTTTCTTCACTGCCTGCTGTACCTGCACGCTAACTTTTAGTGACTGGTGTACAAGGACACCCAGGTCTCGCTGCACCTCCCCTTTGCCTAACCTAACAGCATTGAGATAATAATCTGCCTCCTTGTTTTTGCCGCCAAAGCGGATAACCTCACATTTATCTATGTTATCCAGCTTTAGACTCCTCCACCCCGGAAATACGACAGCAAGCATCTACCTTTTCTTTGCCCGTTACGATGACATATATTTCTGTAATGTCACCATTCTATCTTCTAAACTCTCGGTAAAAATTTCCAACCTGTCCGGCCGCTCTTCAAATATCAAGACTTCCCGTCCCGGTGCTTCTTATCTACGACGTTCAAAACTTAATGTATTCTTTCCAATAGCTGGAATACCAGAATTGCGCACAGTCCTCCAGGTGTGGTCTCACGAATGGTTCGTATAGTTCAGGTGGCCACATGGAATACTAAGTGCCGTACATTTCACCTACTGGGGCAATTCATCTCCATCAACGCGACAATGATCAACTTGTAGACTTTCGAAGAGACCCCCCTCCCCTCCCCCCACTCTCCATCAACAACACCATAGTCACATCTGTGGACTCATTTAAGTTCCTTGGAACCATCATCTCCAGGGACCTTAAATGGGGGGCCACCATCGACTCCACAGTCAAAAAGGCCCAACAGAGGAAGTACTTCTTGCGGCAACTGAAGAAACGCAATCTGCCACAGGCAATGATGGTCCAAATCTATACTGCTATCATTGAGTCCGTCCTCGCCTTCTCCATCATGGTCTGGTTTGGTTCAGCCACCACGCACGACATCCGGAGGCTGCAATGGATCGTTCGCACAGCTGAGAAGGTTGTTGGCTGCAACCTTCCCCCCATTGACGAACTGCACACTGAAAGGGCCATGAAGCGAGCGGACAAGATCATCTCTGACCCTCTCACCCTGACCACAAACTATTCGAAGCGCTTCCCTCTGGAAGGCGACTCCGGACTGTCAAAGCAGCCACAGCCAGACATAAAAACAGCTTTTTTTTCCACGAGTGACAATTTTACTCAATAACCAAAGTCTGTAGTCTCTATTTTGCTCTGGTTTATTTTCACCCACATGTTTAGACCGTAATGTAGTATCCTTATTGTTTAGATGTGGTTATGCTTTATTCTTAATTGTTAACTGTTTGTTTGTGTTGTCATTTGTGAGCGGAGAACCAAGGCACATTCCTTGTATATGCAAATACTCGGCCAATATATCATTCATTCATTCATTCATTCATTCATTCATTCATTCATTCATTCATTCATTCATTCATTCATTCGTTCGTTCATTCATTCATTCATTCATTCATTCATTCATTCATTCATTCATTCATTCATTCATTCATTCATTCATTCATTCGTTCATTCTTTCATTCATTCGTTCGTTCATTCATTCATTCATTCATTCATTCATTCATTCATTCATTCATTCATTCATTCATTCATTCATTCATTCATTCATTCATTCATTCATTCATTCATTCATACCACTCAAACCCAAACGCAAGGTGCCAGTGGACGAATTGAACTCGGTCATGAACTCTCTTTAAGGACTAAACTCTGATGCCCTGCTCAGTATCTGCGGTGACATCGATCAATCCAACTTCAGGCGTGCAGTGGTACCTAAACTCAGCATGCCTACAGTCTCACGTTGGGCATCCGCACACTGGGTTACATCACCATCTAGAATGCATAGAGATCCAGAGCAACAGCCTTGCTATCATTGTCAGAATGTACAAAGAACTGTTTATGGACTTTGGAAGTGGAAGTATGGGGTCCTACAGGACGAAGCTGCAGAGATTCAAAATATTCAAATCATTGTACGCGCATATCTCTGAAGATCTTTTCTGGACCTTGCCTGTCATATGTTGAAAGACCGGAGCGACTAGGCTTGTATACACTGGAATTAGGGTTAGGGTTAGGGTTAGGGTTAGGGTTAGGGTTAGGGTTAGGGTTAGGGTTAGGGTTAGGGTTAGGGTTAGGGTTAGGGTTAGGGTTAGGGTTAGGGTTAGGGTTAGGGTTAGGGTTAGGGTTAGGGTTAGGGTTAGGGTTAGGGTTAGGGTTAGGGTTAGGGTTAGGGTTAGGGTTAGGGTTAGGGTTAGGGTTAGGGTTAGGGTTAGGGTTAGGGTTAGGGTTAGGGTTAGGGTTAGGGTTAGGGTTAGGGTTAGGGTTAGGGTTAGGGTTAGGGTTAGGGTTAGGGTTAGGGTTAGGGTTAGGGTTAGGGTTAGGGTTAGGGTTAGGGTTAGGGTTAGGGTTAGGGTTAGGGTTAGGGTTAGGGTTAGGGTTAGGGTTAGGGTTAGGGTTAGGGTTAGGGTTAGGGTTAGGGTTAGGGTTAGGGTTAGGGTTAGGGTTAGGGTTAGGGTTAGGGTTAGGGTTAGGGTTAGGGTTAGGGTTAGGGTTAGGGTTAGGGTTAGGGTTAGGGTTAGGGTTAGGGTTAGGGTTAGGGTTAGGGTTAGGGTTAGGGTTAGGGTTAGGGTTAGGGTTAGGGTTAGGGTTAGGGTTAGGGTTAGGGTTAGGGTTAGGGTTAGGGTTAGGGTTAGGGTTAGGGTTAGGGTTAGGGTTAGGGTTAGGGTTAGGGTTAGGGTTAGGGTTAGGGTTAGGGTTAGGGTTAGGGTTAGGGTTAGGGTTAGGGTTAGGGTTAGGGTTAGGGTTAGGGTTAGGGTTAGGGTTAGGGTTAGGGTTAGGGTTAGGGTTAGGGTTAGGGTTAGGGTTAGGGTTAGGGTTAGGGTTAGGGTTAGGGTTAGGGTTAGGGTTAGGGTTAGGGTTAGGGTTAGGGTTAGGGTTAGGGTTAGGGTTAGGGTTAGGGTTAGGGTTAGGGTTAGGGTTAGGGTTAGGGTTAGGGTTAGGGTTAGGGTTAGGGTTAGGGTTAGGGTTAGGGTTAGGGTTAGGGTTAGGGTTAGGGTTAGGGTTAGGGTTAGGGTTAGGGTTAGGGTTAGGGTTAGGGTTAGGGTTAGGGTTAGGGTTAGGGTTAGGGTTAGGGTTAGGGTTAGGGTTAGGGTTAGGGTTAGGGTTAGGGTTAGGGTTAGGGTTAGGGTTAGGGTTAGGGTTAGGGTTAGGGTTAGGGTTAGGGTTAGGGTTAGGGTTAGGGTTAGGGTTAGGGTTAGGGTTAGGGTTAGGGTTAGGGTTAGGGTTAGGGTTAGGGTTAGGGTTAGGGTTAGGGTTAGGGTTAGGGTTAGGGTTAGGGTTAGGGTTAGGGTTAGGGTTAGGGTTAGGGTTAGGGTTAGGGTTAGGGTTAGGGTTAGGGTTAGGGTTAGGGTTAGGGTTAGGGTTAGGGTTAGGGTTAGGGTTAGGGTTAGGGTTAGGGTTAGGGTTAGGGTTAGGGTTAGGGTTAGGGTTAGGGTTAGGGTTAGGGTTAGGGTTAGGGTTAGGGTTAGGGTTAGGGTTAGGGTTAGGGTTAGGGTTAGGGTTAGGGTTAGGGTTAGGGTTAGGGTTAGGGTTAGGGTTAGGGTTAGGGTTAGGGTTAGGGTTAGGGTTAGGGTTAGGGTTAGGGTTAGGGTTAGGGTTAGGGTTAGGGTTAGGGTTAGGGTTAGGGTTAGGGTTAGGGTTAGGGTTAGGGTTAGGGTTAGGGTTAGGGTTAGGGTTAGGGTTAGGGTTAGGGTTAGGGTTAGGGTTAGGGTTAGGGTTAGGGTTAGGGTTAGGGTTAGGGTTAGGGTTAGGGTTAGGGTTAGGGTTAGGGTTAGGGTTAGGGTTAGGGTTAGGGTTAGGGTTAGGGTTAGGGTTAGGGTTAGGGTTAGGGTTAGGGTTAGGGTTAGGGTTAGGGTTAGGGTTAGGGTTAGGGTTAGGGTTAGGGTTAGGGTTAGGGTTAGGGTTAGGGTTAGGGTTAGGGTTAGGGTTAGGGTTAGGGTTAGGGTTAGGGTTAGGGTTAGGGTTAGGGTTAGGGTTAGGGTTAGGGTTAGGGTTAGGGTTAGGGTTAGGGTTAGGGTTAGGGTTAGGGTTAGGGTTAGGGTTAGGGTTAGGGTTAGGGTTAGGGTTAGGGTTAGGGTTAGGGTTAGGGTTAGGGTTAGGGTTAGGGTTAGGGTTAGGGTTAGGGTTAGGGTTAGGGTTAGGGTTAGGGTTAGGGTTAGGGTTAGGGTTAGGGTTAGGGTTAGGGTTAGGGTTAGGGTTAGGGTTAGGGTTAGGGTTAGGGTTAGGGTTAGGGTTAGGGTTAGGGTTAGGGTTAGGGTTAGGGTTAGGGTTAGGGTTAGGGTTAGGGTTAGGGTTAGGGTTAGGGTTAGGGTTAGGGTTAGGGTTAGGGTTAGGGTTAGGGTTAGGGTTAGGGTTAGGGTTAGGGTTAGGGTTAGGGTTAGGGTTAGGGTTAGGGTTAGGGTTAGGGTTAGGGTTAGGGTTAGGGTTAGGGTTAGGGTTAGGGTTAGGGTTAGGGTTAGGGTTAGGGTTAGGGTTAGGGTTAGGGTTAGGGTTAGGGTTAGGGTTAGGGTTAGGGTTAGGGTTAGGGTTAGGGTTAGGGTTAGGGTTAGGGTTAGGGTTAGGGTTAGGGTTAGGGTTAGGGTTAGGGTTAGGGTTAGGGTTAGGGTTAGGGTTAGGGTTAGGGTTAGGGTTAGGGTTAGGGTTAGGGTTAGGGTTAGGGTTAGGGTTAGGGTTAGGGTTAGGGTTAGGGTTAGGGTTAGGGTTAGGGTTAGGGTTAGGGTTAGGGTTAGGGTTAGGGTTAGGGTTAGGGTTAGGGTTAGGGTTAGGGTTAGGGTTAGGGTTAGGGTTAGGGTTAGGGTTAGGGTTAGGGTTAGGGTTAGGGTTAGGGTTAGGGTTAGGGTTAGGGTTAGGGTTAGGGTTAGGGTTAGGGTTAGGGTTAGGGTTAGGGTTAGGGTTAGGGTTAGGGTTAGGGTTAGGGTTAGGGTTAGGGTTAGGGTTAGGGTTAGGGTTAGGGTTAGGGTTAGGGTTAGGGTTAGGGTTAGGGTTAGGGTTAGGGTTAGGGTTAGGGTTAGGGTTAGGGTTAGGGTTAGGGTTAGGGTTAGGGTTAGGGTTAGGGTTAGGGTTAGGGTTAGGGTTAGGGTTAGGGTTAGGGTTAGGGTTAGGGTTAGGGTTAGGGTTAGGGTTAGGGTTAGGGTTAGGGTTAGGGTTAGGGTTAGGGTTAGGGTTAGGGTTAGGGTTAGGGTTAGGGTTAGGGTTAGGGTTAGGGTTAGGGTTAGGGTTAGGGTTAGGGTTAGGGTTAGGGTTAGGGTTAGGGTTAGGGTTAGGGTTAGGGTTAGGGTTAGGGTTAGGGTTAGGGTTAGGGTTAGGGTTAGGGTTAGGGTTAGGGTTAGGGTTAGGGTTAGGGTTAGGGTTAGGGTTAGGGTTAGGGTTAGGGTTAGGGTTAGGGTTAGGGTTAGGGTTAGGGTTAGGGTTAGGGTTAGGGTTAGGGTTAGGGTTAGGGTTAGGGTTAGGGTTAGGGTTAGGGTTAGGGTTAGGGTTAGGGTTAGGGTTAGGGTTAGGGTTAGGGTTAGGGTTAGGGTTAGGGTTAGGGTTAGGGTTAGGGTTAGGGTTAGGGTTAGGGTTAGGGTTAGGGTTAGGGTTAGGGTTAGGGTTAGGGTTAGGGTTAGGGTTAGGGTTAGGGTTAGGGTTAGGGTTAGGGTTAGGGTTAGGGTTAGGGTTAGGGTTAGGGTTAGGGTTAGGGTTAGGGTTAGGGTTAGGGTTAGGGTTAGGGTTAGGGTTAGGGTTAGGGTTAGGGTTAGGGTTAGGGTTAGGGTTAGGGTTAGGGTTAGGGTTAGGGTTAGGGTTAGGGTTAGGGTTAGGGTTAGGGTTAGGGTTAGGGTTAGGGTTAGGGTTAGGGTTAGGGTTAGGGTTAGGGTTAGGGTTAGGGTTAGGGTTAGGGTTAGGGTTAGGGTTAGGGTTAGGGTTAGGGTTAGGGTTAGGGTTAGGGTTAGGGTTAGGGTTAGGGTTAGGGTTAGGGTTAGGGTTAGGGTTAGGGTTAGGGTTAGGGTTAGGGTTAGGGTTAGGGTTAGGGTTAGGGTTAGGGTTAGGGTTAGGGTTAGGGTTAGGGTTAGGGTTAGGGTTAGGGTTAGGGTTAGGGTTAGGGTTAGGGTTAGGGTTAGGGTTAGGGTTAGGGTTAGGGTTAGGGTTAGGGTTAGGGTTAGGGTTAGGGTTAGGGTTAGGGTTAGGGTTAGGGTTAGGGTTAGGGTTAGGGTTAGGGTTAGGGTTAGGGTTAGGGTTAGGGTTAGGGTTAGGGTTAGGGTTAGGGTTAGGGTTAGGGTTAGGGTTAGGGTTAGGGTTAGGGTTAGGGTTAGGGTTAGGGTTAGGGTTAGGGTTAGGGTTAGGGTTAGGGTTAGGGTTAGGGTTAGGGTTAGGGTTAGGGTTAGGGTTAGGGTTAGGGTTAGGGTTAGGGTTAGGGTTAGGGTTAGGGTTAGGGTTAGGGTTAGGGTTAGGGTTAGGGTTAGGGTTAGGGTTAGGGTTAGGGTTAGGGTTAGGGTTAGGGTTAGGGTTAGGGTTAGGGTTAGGGTTAGGGTTAGGGTTAGGGTTAGGGTTAGGGTTAGGGTTAGGGTTAGGGTTAGGGTTAGGGTTAGGGTTAGGGTTAGGGTTAGGGTTAGGGTTAGGGTTAGGGTTAGGGTTAGGGTTAGGGTTAGGGTTAGGGTTAGGGTTAGGGTTAGGGTTAGGGTTAGGGTTAGGGTTAGGGTTAGGGTTAGGGTTAGGGTTAGGGTTAGGGTTAGGGTTAGGGTTAGGGTTAGGGTTAGGGTTAGGGTTAGGGTTAGGGTTAGGGTTAGGGTTAGGGTTAGGGTTAGGGTTAGGGTTAGGGTTAGGGTTAGGGTTAGGGTTAGGGTTAGGGTTAGGGTTAGGGTTAGGGTTAGGGTTAGGGTTAGGGTTAGGGTTAGGGTTAGGGTTAGGGTTAGGGTTAGGGTTAGGGTTAGGGTTAGGGTTAGGGTTAGGGTTAGGGTTAGGGTTAGGGTTAGGGTTAGGGTTAGGGTTAGGGTTAGGGTTAGGGTTAGGGTTAGGGTTAGGGTTAGGGTTAGGGTTAGGGTTAGGGTTAGGGTTAGGGTTAGGGTTAGGGTTAGGGTTAGGGTTAGGGTTAGGGTTAGGGTTAGGGTTAGGGTTAGGGTTAGGGTTAGGGTTAGGGTTAGGGTTAGGGTTAGGGTTAGGGTTAGGGTTAGGGTTAGGGTTAGGGTTAGGGTTAGGGTTAGGGTTAGGGTTAGGGTTAGGGTTAGGGTTAGGGTTAGGGTTAGGGTTAGGGTTAGGGTTAGGGTTAGGGTTAGGGTTAGGGTTAGGGTTAGGGTTAGGGTTAGGGTTAGGGTTAGGGTTAGGGTTAGGGTTAGGGTTAGGGTTAGGGTTAGGGTTAGGGTTAGGGTTAGGGTTAGGGTTAGGGTTAGGGTTAGGGTTAGGGTTAGGGTTAGGGTTAGGGTTAGGGTTAGGGTTAGGGTTAGGGTTAGGGTTAGGGTTAGGGTTAGGGTTAGGGTTAGGGTTAGGGTTAGGGTTAGGGTTAGGGTTAGGGTTAGGGTTAGGGTTAGGGTTAGGGTTAGGGTTAGGGTTAGGGTTAGGGTTAGGGTTAGGGTTAGGGTTAGGGTTAGGGTTAGGGTTAGGGTTAGGGTTAGGGTTAGGGTTAGGGTTAGGGTTAGGGTTAGGGTTAGGGTTAGGGTTAGGGTTAGGGTTAGGGTTAGGGTTAGGGTTAGGGTTAGGGTTAGGGTTAGGGTTAGGGTTAGGGTTAGGGTTAGGGTTAGGGTTAGGGTTAGGGTTAGGGTTAGGGTTAGGGTTAGGGTTAGGGTTAGGGTTAGGGTTAGGGTTAGGGTTAGGGTTAGGGTTAGGGTTAGGGTTAGGGTTAGGGTTAGGGTTAGGGTTAGGGTTAGGGTTAGGGTTAGGGTTAGGGTTAGGGTTAGGGTTAGGGTTAGGGTTAGGGTTAGGGTTAGGGTTAGGGTTAGGGTTAGGGTTAGGGTTAGGGTTAGGGTTAGGGTTAGGGTTAGGGTTAGGGTTAGGGTTAGGGTTAGGGTTAGGGTTAGGGTTAGGGTTAGGGTTAGGGTTAGGGTTAGGGTTAGGGTTAGGGTTAGGGTTAGGGTTAGGGTTAGGGTTAGGGTTAGGGTTAGGGTTAGGGTTAGGGTTAGGGTTAGGGTTAGGGTTAGGGTTAGGGTTAGGGTTAGGGTTAGGGTTAGGGTTAGGGTTAGGGTTAGGGTTAGGGTTAGGGTTAGGGTTAGGGTTAGGGTTAGGGTTAGGGTTAGGGTTAGGGTTAGGGTTAGGGTTAGGGTTAGGGTTAGGGTTAGGGTTAGGGTTAGGGTTAGGGTTAGGGTTAGGGTTAGGGTTAGGGTTAGGGTTAGGGTTAGGGTTAGGGTTAGGGTTAGGGTTAGGGTTAGGGTTAGGGTTAGGGTTAGGGTTAGGGTTAGGGTTAGGGTTAGGGTTAGGGTTAGGGTTAGGGTTAGGGTTAGGGTTAGGGTTAGGGTTAGGGTTAGGGTTAGGGTTAGGGTTAGGGTTAGGGTTAGGGTTAGGGTTAGGGTTAGGGTTAGGGTTAGGGTTAGGGTTAGGGTTAGGGTTAGGGTTAGGGTTAGGGTTAGGGTTAGGGTTAGGGTTAGGGTTAGGGTTAGGGTTAGGGTTAGGGTTAGGGTTAGGGTTAGGGTTAGGGTTAGGGTTAGGGTTAGGGTTAGGGTTAGGGTTAGGGTTAGGGTTAGGGTTAGGGTTAGGGTTAGGGTTAGGGTTAGGGTTAGGGTTAGGGTTAGGGTTAGGGTTAGGGTTAGGGTTAGGGTTAGGGTTAGGGTTAGGGTTAGGGTTAGGGTTAGGGTTAGGGTTAGGGTTAGGGTTAGGGTTAGGGTTAGGGTTAGGGTTAGGGTTAGGGTTAGGGTTAGGGTTAGGGTTAGGGTTAGGGTTAGGGTTAGGGTTAGGGTTAGGGTTAGGGTTAGGGTTAGGGTTAGGGTTAGGGTTAGGGTTAGGGTTAGGGTTAGGGTTAGGGTTAGGGTTAGGGTTAGGGTTAGGGTTAGGGTTAGGGTTAGGGTTAGGGTTAGGGTTAGGGTTAGGGTTAGGGTTAGGGTTAGGGTTAGGGTTAGGGTTAGGGTTAGGGTTAGGGTTAGGGTTAGGGTTAGGGTTAGGGTTAGGGTTAGGGTTAGGGTTAGGGTTAGGGTTAGGGTTAGGGTTAGGGTTAGGGTTAGGGTTAGGGTTAGGGTTAGGGTTAGGGTTAGGGTTAGGGTTAGGGTTAGGGTTAGGGTTAGGGTTAGGGTTAGGGTTAGGGTTAGGGTTAGGGTTAGGGTTAGGGTTAGGGTTAGGGTTAGGGTTAGGGTTAGGGTTAGGGTTAGGGTTAGGGTTAGGGTTAGGGTTAGGGTTAGGGTTAGGGTTAGGGTTAGGGTTAGGGTTAGGGTTAGGGTTAGGGTTAGGGTTAGGGTTAGGGTTAGGGTTAGGGTTAGGGTTAGGGTTAGGGTTAGGGTTAGGGTTAGGGTTAGGGTTAGGGTTAGGGTTAGGGTTAGGGTTAGGGTTAGGGTTAGGGTTAGGGTTAGGGTTAGGGTTAGGGTTAGGGTTAGGGTTAGGGTTAGGGTTAGGGTTAGGGTTAGGGTTAGGGTTAGGGTTAGGGTTAGGGTTAGGGTTAGGGTTAGGGTTAGGGTTAGGGTTAGGGTTAGGGTTAGGGTTAGGGTTAGGGTTAGGGTTAGGGTTAGGGTTAGGGTTAGGGTTAGGGTTAGGGTTAGGGTTAGGGTTAGGGTTAGGGTTAGGGTTAGGGTTAGGGTTAGGGTTAGGGTTAGGGTTAGGGTTAGGGTTAGGGTTAGGGTTAGGGTTAGGGTTAGGGTTAGGGTTAGGGTTAGGGTTAGGGTTAGGGTTAGGGTTAGGGTTAGGGTTAGGGTTAGGGTTAGGGTTAGGGTTAGGGTTAGGGTTAGGGTTAGGGTTAGGGTTAGGGTTAGGGTTAGGGTTAGGGTTAGGGTTAGGGTTAGGGTTAGGGTTAGGGTTAGGGTTAGGGTTAGGGTTAGGGTTAGGGTTAGGGTTAGGGTTAGGGTTAGGGTTAGGGTTAGGGTTAGGGTTAGGGTTAGGGTTAGGGTTAGGGTTAGGGTTAGGGTTAGGGTTAGGGTTAGGGTTAGGGTTAGGGTTAGGGTTAGGGTTAGGGTTAGGGTTAGGGTTAGGGTTAGGGTTAGGGTTAGGGTTAGGGTTAGGGTTAGGGTTAGGGTTAGGGTTAGGGTTAGGGTTAGGGTTAGGGTTAGGGTTAGGGTTAGGGTTAGGGTTAGGGTTAGGGTTAGGGTTAGGGTTAGGGTTAGGGTTAGGGTTAGGGTTAGGGTTAGGGTTAGGGTTAGGGTTAGGGTTAGGGTTAGGGTTAGGGTTAGGGTTAGGGTTAGGGTTAGGGTTAGGGTTAGGGTTAGGGTTAGGGTTAGGGTTAGGGTTAGGGTTAGGGTTAGGGTTAGGGTTAGGGTTAGGGTTAGGGTTAGGGTTAGGGTTAGGGTTAGGGTTAGGGTTAGGGTTAGGGTTAGGGTTAGGGTTAGGGTTAGGGTTAGGGTTAGGGTTAGGGTTAGGGTTAGGGTTAGGGTTAGGGTTAGGGTTAGGGTTAGGGTTAGGGTTAGGGTTAGGGTTAGGGTTAGGGTTAGGGTTAGGGTTAGGGTTAGGGTTAGGGTTAGGGTTAGGGTTAGGGTTAGGGTTAGGGTTAGGGTTAGGGTTAGGGTTAGGGTTAGGGTTAGGGTTAGGGTTAGGGTTAGGGTTAGGGTTAGGGTTAGGGTTAGGGTTAGGGTTAGGGTTAGGGTTAGGGTTAGGGTTAGGGTTAGGGTTAGGGTTAGGGTTAGGGTTAGGGTTAGGGTTAGGGTTAGGGTTAGGGTTAGGGTTAGGGTTAGGGTTAGGGTTAGGGTTAGGGTTAGGGTTAGGGTTAGGGTTAGGGTTAGGGTTAGGGTTAGGGTTAGGGTTAGGGTTAGGGTTAGGGTTAGGGTTAGGGTTAGGGTTAGGGTTAGGGTTAGGGTTAGGGTTAGGGTTAGGGTTAGGGTTAGGGTTAGGGTTAGGGTTAGGGTTAGGGTTAGGGTTAGGGTTAGGGTTAGGGTTAGGGTTAGGGTTAGGGTTAGGGTTAGGGTTAGGGTTAGGGTTAGGGTTAGGGTTAGGGTTAGGGTTAGGGTTAGGGTTAGGGTTAGGGTTAGGGTTAGGGTTAGGGTTAGGGTTAGGGTTAGGGTTAGGGTTAGGGTTAGGGTTAGGGTTAGGGTTAGGGTTAGGGTTAGGGTTAGGGTTAGGGTTAGGGTTAGGGTTAGGGTTAGGGTTAGGGTTAGGGTTAGGGTTAGGGTTAGGGTTAGGGTTAGGGTTAGGGTTAGGGTTAGGGTTAGGGTTAGGGTTAGGGTTAGGGTTAGGGTTAGGGTTAGGGTTAGGGTTAGGGTTAGGGTTAGGGTTAGGGTTAGGGTTAGGGTTAGGGTTAGGGTTAGGGTTAGGGTTAGGGTTAGGGTTAGGGTTAGGGTTAGGGTTAGGGTTAGGGTTAGGGTTAGGGTTAGGGTTAGGGTTAGGGTTAGGGTTAGGGTTAGGGTTAGGGTTAGGGTTAGGGTTAGGGTTAGGGTTAGGGTTAGGGTTAGGGTTAGGGTTAGGGTTAGGGTTAGGGTTAGGGTTAGGGTTAGGGTTAGGGTTAGGGTTAGGGTTAGGGTTAGGGTTAGGGTTAGGGTTAGGGTTAGGGTTAGGGTTAGGGTTAGGGTTAGGGTTAGGGTTAGGGTTAGGGTTAGGGTTAGGGTTAGGGTTAGGGTTAGGGTT
Organism: Rhinoraja longicauda; assembly: GCF_053455715.1. Lineage (NCBI taxonomy): Eukaryota > Metazoa > Chordata > Chondrichthyes > Rajiformes > Arhynchobatidae > Rhinoraja > Rhinoraja longicauda. The sequence continues at coordinate 7,985 of NW_027602863.1, read as the reverse complement.
AGGGTTAGGGTTAGGGTTAGGGTTAGGGTTAGGGTTAGGGTTAGGGTTAGGGTTAGGGTTAGGGTTAGGGTTAGGGTTAGGGTTAGGGTTAGGGTTAGGGTTAGGGTTAGGGTTAGGGTTAGGGTTAGGGTTAGGGTTAGGGTTAGGGTTAGGGTTAGGGTTAGGGTTAGGGTTAGGGTTAGGGTTAGGGTTAGGGTTAGGGTTAGGGTTAGGGTTAGGGTTAGGGTTAGGGTTAGGGTTAGGGTTAGGGTTAGGGTTAGGGTTAGGGTTAGGGTTAGGGTTAGGGTTAGGGTTAGGGTTAGGGTTAGGGTTAGGGTTAGGGTTAGGGTTAGGGTTAGGGTTAGGGTTAGGGTTAGGGTTAGGGTTAGGGTTAGGGTTAGGGTTAGGGTTAGGGTTAGGGTTAGGGTTAGGGTTAGGGTTAGGGTTAGGGTTAGGGTTAGGGTTAGGGTTAGGGTTAGGGTTAGGGTTAGGGTTAGGGTTAGGGTTAGGGTTAGGGTTAGGGTTAGGGTTAGGGTTAGGGTTAGGGTTAGGGTTAGGGTTAGGGTTAGGGTTAGGGTTAGGGTTAGGGTTAGGGTTAGGGTTAGGGTTAGGGTTAGGGTTAGGGTTAGGGTTAGGGTTAGGGTTAGGGTTAGGGTTAGGGTTAGGGTTAGGGTTAGGGTTAGGGTTAGGGTTAGGGTTAGGGTTAGGGTTAGGGTTAGGGTTAGGGTTAGGGTTAGGGTTAGGGTTAGGGTTAGGGTTAGGGTTAGGGTTAGGGTTAGGGTTAGGGTTAGGGTTAGGGTTAGGGTTAGGGTTAGGGTTAGGGTTAGGGTTAGGGTTAGGGTTAGGGTTAGGGTTAGGGTTAGGGTTAGGGTTAGGGTTAGGGTTAGGGTTAGGGTTAGGGTTAGGGTTAGGGTTAGGGTTAGGGTTAGGGTTAGGGTTAGGGTTAGGGTTAGGGTTAGGGTTAGGGTTAGGGTTAGGGTTAGGGTTAGGGTTAGGGTTAGGGTTAGGGTTAGGGTTAGGGTTAGGGTTAGGGTTAGGGTTAGGGTTAGGGTTAGGGTTAGGGTTAGGGTTAGGGTTAGGGTTAGGGTTAGGGTTAGGGTTAGGGTTAGGGTTAGGGTTAGGGTTAGGGTTAGGGTTAGGGTTAGGGTTAGGGTTAGGGTTAGGGTTAGGGTTAGGGTTAGGGTTAGGGTTAGGGTTAGGGTTAGGGTTAGGGTTAGGGTTAGGGTTAGGGTTAGGGTTAGGGTTAGGGTTAGGGTTAGGGTTAGGGTTAGGGTTAGGGTTAGGGTTAGGGTTAGGGTTAGGGTTAGGGTTAGGGTTAGGGTTAGGGTTAGGGTTAGGGTTAGGGTTAGGGTTAGGGTTAGGGTTAGGGTTAGGGTTAGGGTTAGGGTTAGGGTTAGGGTTAGGGTTAGGGTTAGGGTTAGGGTTAGGGTTAGGGTTAGGGTTAGGGTTAGGGTTAGGGTTAGGGTTAGGGTTAGGGTTAGGGTTAGGGTTAGGGTTAGGGTTAGGGTTAGGGTTAGGGTTAGGGTTAGGGTTAGGGTTAGGGTTAGGGTTAGGGTTAGGGTTAGGGTTAGGGTTAGGGTTAGGGTTAGGGTTAGGGTTAGGGTTAGGGTTAGGGTTAGGGTTAGGGTTAGGGTTAGGGTTAGGGTTAGGGTTAGGGTTAGGGTTAGGGTTAGGGTTAGGGTTAGGGTTAGGGTTAGGGTTAGGGTTAGGGTTAGGGTTAGGGTTAGGGTTAGGGTTAGGGTTAGGGTTAGGGTTAGGGTTAGGGTTAGGGTTAGGGTTAGGGTTAGGGTTAGGGTTAGGGTTAGGGTTAGGGTTAGGGTTAGGGTTAGGGTTAGGGTTAGGGTTAGGGTTAGGGTTAGGGTTAGGGTTAGGGTTAGGGTTAGGGTTAGGGTTAGGGTTAGGGTTAGGGTTAGGGTTAGGGTTAGGGTTAGGGTTAGGGTTAGGGTTAGGGTTAGGGTTAGGGTTAGGGTTAGGGTTAGGGTTAGGGTTAGGGTTAGGGTTAGGGTTAGGGTTAGGGTTAGGGTTAGGGTTAGGGTTAGGGTTAGGGTTAGGGTTAGGGTTAGGGTTAGGGTTAGGGTTAGGGTTAGGGTTAGGGTTAGGGTTAGGGTTAGGGTTAGGGTTAGGGTTAGGGTTAGGGTTAGGGTTAGGGTTAGGGTTAGGGTTAGGGTTAGGGTTAGGGTTAGGGTTAGGGTTAGGGTTAGGGTTAGGGTTAGGGTTAGGGTTAGGGTTAGGGTTAGGGTTAGGGTTAGGGTTAGGGTTAGGGTTAGGGTTAGGGTTAGGGTTAGGGTTAGGGTTAGGGTTAGGGTTAGGGTTAGGGTTAGGGTTAGGGTTAGGGTTAGGGTTAGGGTTAGGGTTAGGGTTAGGGTTAGGGTTAGGGTTAGGGTTAGGGTTAGGGTTAGGGTTAGGGTTAGGGTTAGGGTTAGGGTTAGGGTTAGGGTTAGGGTTAGGGTTAGGGTTAGGGTTAGGGTTAGGGTTAGGGTTAGGGTTAGGGTTAGGGTTAGGGTTAGGGTTAGGGTTAGGGTTAGGGTTAGGGTTAGGGTTAGGGTTAGGGTTAGGGTTAGGGTTAGGGTTAGGGTTAGGGTTAGGGTTAGGGTTAGGGTTAGGGTTAGGGTTAGGGTTAGGGTTAGGGTTAGGGTTAGGGTTAGGGTTAGGGTTAGGGTTAGGGTTAGGGTTAGGGTTAGGGTTAGGGTTAGGGTTAGGGTTAGGGTTAGGGTTAGGGTTAGGGTTAGGGTTAGGGTTAGGGTTAGGGTTAGGGTTAGGGTTAGGGTTAGGGTTAGGGTTAGGGTTAGGGTTAGGGTTAGGGTTAGGGTTAGGGTTAGGGTTAGGGTTAGGGTTAGGGTTAGGGTTAGGGTTAGGGTTAGGGTTAGGGTTAGGGTTAGGGTTAGGGTTAGGGTTAGGGTTAGGGTTAGGGTTAGGGTTAGGGTTAGGGTTAGGGTTAGGGTTAGGGTTAGGGTTAGGGTTAGGGTTAGGGTTAGGGTTAGGGTTAGGGTTAGGGTTAGGGTTAGGGTTAGGGTTAGGGTTAGGGTTAGGGTTAGGGTTAGGGTTAGGGTTAGGGTTAGGGTTAGGGTTAGGGTTAGGGTTAGGGTTAGGGTTAGGGTTAGGGTTAGGGTTAGGGTTAGGGTTAGGGTTAGGGTTAGGGTTAGGGTTAGGGTTAGGGTTAGGGTTAGGGTTAGGGTTAGGGTTAGGGTTAGGGTTAGGGTTAGGGTTAGGGTTAGGGTTAGGGTTAGGGTTAGGGTTAGGGTTAGGGTTAGGGTTAGGGTTAGGGTTAGGGTTAGGGTTAGGGTTAGGGTTAGGGTTAGGGTTAGGGTTAGGGTTAGGGTTAGGGTTAGGGTTAGGGTTAGGGTTAGGGTTAGGGTTAGGGTTAGGGTTAGGGTTAGGGTTAGGGTTAGGGTTAGGGTTAGGGTTAGGGTTAGGGTTAGGGTTAGGGTTAGGGTTAGGGTTAGGGTTAGGGTTAGGGTTAGGGTTAGGGTTAGGGTTAGGGTTAGGGTTAGGGTTAGGGTTAGGGTTAGGGTTAGGGTTAGGGTTAGGGTTAGGGTTAGGGTTAGGGTTAGGGTTAGGGTTAGGGTTAGGGTTAGGGTTAGGGTTAGGGTTAGGGTTAGGGTTAGGGTTAGGGTTAGGGTTAGGGTTAGGGTTAGGGTTAGGGTTAGGGTTAGGGTTAGGGTTAGGGTTAGGGTTAGGGTTAGGGTTAGGGTTAGGGTTAGGGTTAGGGTTAGGGTTAGGGTTAGGGTTAGGGTTAGGGTTAGGGTTAGGGTTAGGGTTAGGGTTAGGGTTAGGGTTAGGGTTAGGGTTAGGGTTAGGGTTAGGGTTAGGGTTAGGGTTAGGGTTAGGGTTAGGGTTAGGGTTAGGGTTAGGGTTAGGGTTAGGGTTAGGGTTAGGGTTAGGGTTAGGGTTAGGGTTAGGGTTAGGGTTAGGGTTAGGGTTAGGGTTAGGGTTAGGGTTAGGGTTAGGGTTAGGGTTAGGGTTAGGGTTAGGGTTAGGGTTAGGGTTAGGGTTAGGGTTAGGGTTAGGGTTAGGGTTAGGGTTAGGGTTAGGGTTAGGGTTAGGGTTAGGGTTAGGGTTAGGGTTAGGGTTAGGGTTAGGGTTAGGGTTAGGGTTAGGGTTAGGGTTAGGGTTAGGGTTAGGGTTAGGGTTAGGGTTAGGGTTAGGGTTAGGGTTAGGGTTAGGGTTAGGGTTAGGGTTAGGGTTAGGGTTAGGGTTAGGGTTAGGGTTAGGGTTAGGGTTAGGGTTAGGGTTAGGGTTAGGGTTAGGGTTAGGGTTAGGGTTAGGGTTAGGGTTAGGGTTAGGGTTAGGGTTAGGGTTAGGGTTAGGGTTAGGGTTAGGGTTAGGGTTAGGGTTAGGGTTAGGGTTAGGGTTAGGGTTAGGGTTAGGGTTAGGGTTAGGGTTAGGGTTAGGGTTAGGGTTAGGGTTAGGGTTAGGGTTAGGGTTAGGGTTAGGGTTAGGGTTAGGGTTAGGGTTAGGGTTAGGGTTAGGGTTAGGGTTAGGGTTAGGGTTAGGGTTAGGGTTAGGGTTAGGGTTAGGGTTAGGGTTAGGGTTAGGGTTAGGGTTAGGGTTAGGGTTAGGGTTAGGGTTAGGGTTAGGGTTAGGGTTAGGGTTAGGGTTAGGGTTAGGGTTAGGGTTAGGGTTAGGGTTAGGGTTAGGGTTAGGGTTAGGGTTAGGGTTAGGGTTAGGGTTAGGGTTAGGGTTAGGGTTAGGGTTAGGGTTAGGGTTAGGGTTAGGGTTAGGGTTAGGGTTAGGGTTAGGGTTAGGGTTAGGGTTAGGGTTAGGGTTAGGGTTAGGGTTAGGGTTAGGGTTAGGGTTAGGGTTAGGGTTAGGGTTAGGGTTAGGGTTAGGGTTAGGGTTAGGGTTAGGGTTAGGGTTAGGGTTAGGGTTAGGGTTAGGGTTAGGGTTAGGGTTAGGGTTAGGGTTAGGGTTAGGGTTAGGGTTAGGGTTAGGGTTAGGGTTAGGGTTAGGGTTAGGGTTAGGGTTAGGGTTAGGGTTAGGGTTAGGGTTAGGGTTAGGGTTAGGGTTAGGGTTAGGGTTAGGGTTAGGGTTAGGGTTAGGGTTAGGGTTAGGGTTAGGGTTAGGGTTAGGGTTAGGGTTAGGGTTAGGGTTAGGGTTAGGGTTAGGGTTAGGGTTAGGGTTAGGGTTAGGGTTAGGGTTAGGGTTAGGGTTAGGGTTAGGGTTAGGGTTAGGGTTAGGGTTAGGGTTAGGGTTAGGGTTAGGGTTAGGGTTAGGGTTAGGGTTAGGGTTAGGGTTAGGGTTAGGGTTAGGGTTAGGGTTAGGGTTAGGGTTAGGGTTAGGGTTAGGGTTAGGGTTAGGGTTAGGGTTAGGGTTAGGGTTAGGGTTAGGGTTAGGGTTAGGGTTAGGGTTAGGGTTAGGGTTAGGGTTAGGGTTAGGGTTAGGGTTAGGGTTAGGGTTAGGGTTAGGGTTAGGGTTAGGGTTAGGGTTAGGGTTAGGGTTAGGGTTAGGGTTAGGGTTAGGGTTAGGGTTAGGGTTAGGGTTAGGGTTAGGGTTAGGGTTAGGGTTAGGGTTAGGGTTAGGGTTAGGGTTAGGGTTAGGGTTAGGGTTAGGGTTAGGGTTAGGGTTAGGGTTAGGGTTAGGGTTAGGGTTAGGGTTAGGGTTAGGGTTAGGGTTAGGGTTAGGGTTAGGGTTAGGGTTAGGGTTAGGGTTAGGGTTAGGGTTAGGGTTAGGGTTAGGGTTAGGGTTAGGGTTAGGGTTAGGGTTAGGGTTAGGGTTAGGGTTAGGGTTAGGGTTAGGGTTAGGGTTAGGGTTAGGGTTAGGGTTAGGGTTAGGGTTAGGGTTAGGGTTAGGGTTAGGGTTAGGGTTAGGGTTAGGGTTAGGGTTAGGGTTAGGGTTAGGGTTAGGGTTAGGGTTAGGGTTAGGGTTAGGGTTAGGGTTAGGGTTAGGGTTAGGGTTAGGGTTAGGGTTAGGGTTAGGGTTAGGGTTAGGGTTAGGGTTAGGGTTAGGGTTAGGGTTAGGGTTAGGGTTAGGGTTAGGGTTAGGGTTAGGGTTAGGGTTAGGGTTAGGGTTAGGGTTAGGGTTAGGGTTAGGGTTAGGGTTAGGGTTAGGGTTAGGGTTAGGGTTAGGGTTAGGGTTAGGGTTAGGGTTAGGGTTAGGGTTAGGGTTAGGGTTAGGGTTAGGGTTAGGGTTAGGGTTAGGGTTAGGGTTAGGGTTAGGGTTAGGGTTAGGGTTAGGGTTAGGGTTAGGGTTAGGGTTAGGGTTAGGGTTAGGGTTAGGGTTAGGGTTAGGGTTAGGGTTAGGGTTAGGGTTAGGGTTAGGGTTAGGGTTAGGGTTAGGGTTAGGGTTAGGGTTAGGGTTAGGGTTAGGGTTAGGGTTAGGGTTAGGGTTAGGGTTAGGGTTAGGGTTAGGGTTAGGGTTAGGGTTAGGGTTAGGGTTAGGGTTAGGGTTAGGGTTAGGGTTAGGGTTAGGGTTAGGGTTAGGGTTAGGGTTAGGGTTAGGGTTAGGGTTAGGGTTAGGGTTAGGGTTAGGGTTAGGGTTAGGGTTAGGGTTAGGGTTAGGGTTAGGGTTAGGGTTAGGGTTAGGGTTAGGGTTAGGGTTAGGGTTAGGGTTAGGGTTAGGGTTAGGGTTAGGGTTAGGGTTAGGGTTAGGGTTAGGGTTAGGGTTAGGGTTAGGGTTAGGGTTAGGGTTAGGGTTAGGGTTAGGGTTAGGGTTAGGGTTAGGGTTAGGGTTAGGGTTAGGGTTAGGGTTAGGGTTAGGGTTAGGGTTAGGGTTAGGGTTAGGGTTAGGGTTAGGGTTAGGGTTAGGGTTAGGGTTAGGGTTAGGGTTAGGGTTAGGGTTAGGGTTAGGGTTAGGGTTAGGGTTAGGGTTAGGGTTAGGGTTAGGGTTAGGGTTAGGGTTAGGGTTAGGGTTAGGGTTAGGGTTAGGGTTAGGGTTAGGGTTAGGGTTAGGGTTAGGGTTAGGGTTAGGGTTAGGGTTAGGGTTAGGGTTAGGGTTAGGGTTAGGGTTAGGGTTAGGGTTAGGGTTAGGGTTAGGGTTAGGGTTAGGGTTAGGGTTAGGGTTAGGGTTAGGGTTAGGGTTAGGGTTAGGGTTAGGGTTAGGGTTAGGGTTAGGGTTAGGGTTAGGGTTAGGGTTAGGGTTAGGGTTAGGGTTAGGGTTAGGGTTAGGGTTAGGGTTAGGGTTAGGGTTAGGGTTAGGGTTAGGGTTAGGGTTAGGGTTAGGGTTAGGGTTAGGGTTAGGGTTAGGGTTAGGGTTAGGGTTAGGGTTAGGGTTAGGGTTAGGGTTAGGGTTAGGGTTAGGGTTAGGGTTAGGGTTAGGGTTAGGGTTAGGGTTAGGGTTAGGGTTAGGGTTAGGGTTAGGGTTAGGGTTAGGGTTAGGGTTAGGGTTAGGGTTAGGGTTAGGGTTAGGGTTAGGGTTAGGGTTAGGGTTAGGGTTAGGGTTAGGGTTAGGGTTAGGGTTAGGGTTAGGGTTAGGGTTAGGGTTAGGGTTAGGGTTGAGGGTTAGGGTTAGGGTTAGGGTTAGGGTTAGGGTTAGGGTTAGGGTTAGGGTTAGGGTTAGGGTTAGGGTTAGGGTTAGGGTTAGGGTTAGGGTTAGGGTTAGGGTTAGGGTTAGGGTTAGGGTTAGGGTTAGGGTTAGGGTTAGGGTTAGGGTTAGGGTTAGGGTTAGGGTTAGGGTTAGGGTTAGGGTTAGGGTTAGGGTTAGGGTTAGGGTTAGGGTTAGGGTTAGGGTTAGGGTTAGGGTTAGGGTTAGGGTTAGGGTTAGGGTTAGGGTTAGGGTTAGGGTTAGGGTTAGGGTTAGGGTTAGGGTTAGGGTTAGGGTTAGGGTTAGGGTTAGGGTTAGGGTTAGGGTTAGGGTTAGGGTTAGGGTTAGGGTTAGGGTTAGGGTTAGGGTTAGGGTTAGGGTTAGGGTTAGGGTTAGGGTTAGGGTTAGGGTTAGGGTTAGGGTTAGGGTTAGGGTTAGGGTTAGGGTTAGGGTTAGGGTTAGGGTTAGGGTTAGGGTTAGGGTTAGGGTTAGGGTTAGGGTTAGGGTTAGGGTTAGGGTTAGGGTTAGGGTTAGGGTTAGGGTTAGGG
>NW_027602862.1:17500-25000 GCF_053455715.1 Rhinoraja longicauda | reverse complement strand
ATCATTTTGCAAAACCTCTCAAATGTTAAATGCAACTAATGCAACGCATTAGAACAACTTTGCAGGCTACTGCAATGTTAAATGCAGCGATGGCCTTGCATTAAAGTCATCTAGCGACCCCCAATGGATGTTATATGCATTAAATTAATTGCAATAATTTTGCAAAACCTCTCAAATGTTAAATGCAACAAATGCATCGCATTAGGACGACTTTTCAGGCTGCTGCAATGTTAAATGCAGTGATCGCCTTGCATTAAAGAAATATTGCAACACCCTGCGATGTGAAATGCAATAATAATCCTGCAAAACCTCTCAAATGTTAAATGCGACTAATGCATCGTATTAGGATAACTTTGCAGGCTGCTGCAATGTTAAATGCAGTGATGGCCTTGCATTAAAGTCATCTAGAGACCCCCAGTGGCTGTTAAATGCAATAAAATTAATTGCAATCATTTTGCAAAACCTCTCAAATGTTAAATGCAACAAATGCATCGCATTAGGATGAGTTTTCAGGCTGCTGCAATGTTAAATGCGGTGATCGCCTTGCATTAAAGAAATATTGCAACACCCTGCGATGTGAAATGCAATAATAATCCTGCAAAACCTCTCAAATGTTAAATGCGACTAATGCATCGTATTAGGATAACTTTGCAGGCTGCTGCATTGCTAAATGCAGCGCTGGCCTTGCATTAAAGCAATATTGCAACCCCCTGGGATGTTAAATGCAATAAAATTAATTGCAATTATTTTGCAAAACCTCTCAAATGTTAAATGCAATTAATGCAACGCATTAGAACAACTTTGCAGGCTCCTGCAATGTTAAATGCAGCGCAGGCCTTGCATTAAAGCAAAATTGCAGCTGTCCTGGGGTATTAAACGCATTAAAATCATTGTAATAATCATGCAAAATCTCTCAAATGTTCAATCCAACTAATGCATCGTACCATTAAAATCTTTATTGGTGTACGGTTCTTCCTGACATCCATCCACCCACCCACCGATCAATCAATCAATCAATCAATCTTTGATTAATTCTTATTATTATTAATAATATAAATTATTATTACTATTTTATTATTATTGTATTTACTACCCCCGGCACGTAGCGGAACCTCCAGGGCAGGGAGGAGACTATCCGGCATGTGGAAGTGCTTCTGGGAAGTGTGTCTGATGTGTGTGGGTCTGTGTGTGTCTGTGTGTGTGTGTGGGTGTGTGTGTGGGTGTGTGTGGGTGTGTGTGTGGGTGTGTGGGTGTGTGTGTGGGTGTGTGTGTGGGTCTGTGTTTGGGTCTGTGTTTGGGTCTGTGTTTGAGTCTGTGTTTGGGTTTGTGTTTGGGTTTGTGTTTGGGTCTGTGTTTGGGTTTGTGTTTGGGTCTGTGTTTGTGTTTGTGTTTGGGTCTCCCCCCCCTCTCCCTCTCCCCCAGCTCTCTCCCCCCATCTCTCTCTCGCCCAGCTCTATCTCTCCCCCCCTCTCTCTCTCTCCCCCAGCAATAAAAAACAGACGTCACCCTAATTGTGTGCGTGTGTGTGTGTGTGTGTGTGTGTGTGTGTGTGTGTGTGTGTGTGTGTGTGTGTGTGTGAGCTGACTGACTTACCCCAGTCTAGTAGACACTCCGACACTCCAGCAGTTGTGACCAAGCTTGCGATGGCCATCTTTTAGCTGCCTGCCTGCCTGCCTGCCACCCGCGCCAACCTGAAGGGCCCAAACACTTGTCTTACACTCAGCCCATAACAGATATTGATTAACCCCGTACATACATACATACTTATACGGAACAGGGATAAAGAATAAACAGGTGTCGTGCGTGTGTGTGCGCGCGCGTTATAAACAAGTGCTGTCTGTGAAAAAATCTTTATTGGTGTACGGTTCCTCCTGACATCCACCCACCCACCCACCTACCCACCGATCGATCAATCAATCAATCAATCTTTGATTTATTCTTATTATTAATAATATAAATTATTATTACTATAGTATTATTATTGTATTTACTACCCCCGGCATCGCATTAGGATGACTTTTCAGGCTGCTGCAATGTTAAATGCAGTGATCGCCTTGCATTAAAGAAATATTGCAACACCCTGCGATGTGAAATGCAATAATAATCCTGCAAAACCTCTCAAATGTTAAACGTGACTAATGCATCGTATTAGGATAACTTTGCAGGCTACTGCAATGTTAAATGCAGCGATGGCCTTGCATTAAAGTCATCTAGCGTCCCCCAATGGATGTTATATGCATTAAATTAATTGCAATAATTTTGCAAAACCTCTCAAATGTTAAATGCAACAAATGCATCGCATTAGGACGACTTTTCAGGCTGCTGCAATGTTAAATGCAGTGATCGCCTTGCATTAAAGAAATATTGCAACACCCTGCGATGTGAAATGCAATAATAATCCTGCAAAATCTCTCAAATGTTAAATGCGTCTAATGCATCGTATTATGATAACTTTGCAGGCTGCTGCAATGTTAAATGCAGTGATGGCCTTGCATTAAAGTCATCTAGCTATCCCCAGTGGGTGTTAAATGCAATAAAATTAATTGCAATCATTTTGCAAAACCTCTCAAATGTTAAATGCAACAAATGCATCGCATTAGGATGACTTTTCAGGCTGCTGCAATGTTAAATGCAGTGATCGCCTTGCATTAAAGAAATATTGCAACACCCTGCGATGTGAAATGCAATAATAATCCTGCAAAACCTCTCAAATGTTAATGCGACTAATGCATCGTATTAGGATAACTTTGCAGGCTGCTGCATTGTTAAATGCAGCGCTGGCCTTGCATTAAAGCAATATTGCAACCCCCTGGGATGTTAAATGCAATAAAATTAATTGCAATCATTTTGCAAAACCTCTCAAATGTTAAATGCAATTAATGCAACGCATTAGAACAACTTTGCAGGCTCCTGCAATGTTAAATGCAGCGCAGGCCTTGCATTAAAGCAAAATTGCAGCTGTTCTGGGGTATTAAACGCATTAAAATCATTGTAATAATCATGCAAAATCTCTCAAATGTTCAATCCAACTAATGCATCGTACCATTAAAATCTTTATTGGTGTACGGTTCTTCCTGACATCCATCCACCCACCCACCGATCAATCAATCAATCAATCAATCTTTGATTAATTCTTATTATTATTAATAATATAAATTATTATTACTATAGTATTATTATTGTATTTACTACCCCCGGCATGTAGCGGAACCTCCAGGGCAGGGAGGAGGCTATCCGGCATGTGGAAGTGCTTCTGGGAAGTGTGTCTGATGTGTGTGGGTCTGTGTGTGTGTGGGTGTGTGTGTGTGTGGGTGTGTGTGTGGGTGTGTGGGTGTGTGTGTGGGTGTGTGTGTGGGTCTGTGTTTGGGTCTGTGTTTGGGTCTGTGTTTGAGTCTGTGTTTGGGTTTGTGTTTGGGTCTGTGTTTGGGTTTGTGTTTGGGTCTGTGTTTGTGTTTGTGTTTGGGTCTCCCCCCCCTCTCCCTCTCCCCCAGCTCTCTCCCCCCATCTCTCTCTCGCCCAGCTCTATCTCTCCCCCCCTCTCTCTCTCTCTCCCCCAGCAATAAAAAACAGACGTCACCCTAATTGTGTGCATGTGTGTGTGTGTGTGTGTGTGTGTGTGTGTGTGTGTGTGTGTGTGTGTGTGAGCTGACTGACTTACCCCAGTCTAGTAGACACTCCGACACTCCAGCAGTTGTGACCAAGCTTGCGATGGCCATCTTTTAGCTGCCTGCCTGCCTGCCTGCCACCCGCGCCAACCTGAAGGGCCCAAACACTTGTCTTACACTCAGCCCATAACAGATATTGATTAACCCCGTACATACATACATACTTATACGGAACAGGGATAAAGAATAAACAGGTGTCGTGCGTGTGTGTGCGCGCGCGTTATAAACAAGTGCTGTCTGTGAAAAAATCTTTATTGGTGTACGGTTCCTCCTGACATCCACCCACCCACCCACCCACCCACCGATCGATCAATCAATCAATCAATCTTTGATTTATTCTTATTATTAATAATATAAATTATTATTACTATAGTATTATTATTGTATTTACTACCCCCGGCATCGCATTAGGATGACTTTTCAGGCTGCTGCAATGTTAAATGCAGTGATCGCCTTGCATTAAAGAAATATTGCAACACCCTGCGATGTGAAATGCAATAATAATCCTGCAAAACCTCTCAAATGTTAAACGTGACTAATGCATCGTATTAGGATAACTTTGCAGGCTACTGCAATGTTAAATGCAGCGATGGCCTTGCATTAAAGTCATCTAGCGTCCCCCAATGGATGTTATATGCATTAAATTAATTGCAATAATTTTGCAAAACCTCTCAAATGTTAAATGCAACAAATGCATCGCATTAGGACGACTTTTCAGGCTGCTGCAATGTTAAATGCAGTGATCGCCTTGCATTAAAGAAATATTGCAACACCCTGCGATGTGAAATGCAATAATAATCCTGCAAAATCTCTCAAATGTTAAATGCGTCTAATGCATCGTATTATGATAACTTTGCAGGCTGCTGCAATGTTAAATGCAGTGATGGCCTTGCATTAAAGTCATCTAGCTATCCCCAGTGGGTGTTAAATGCAATAAAATTAATTGCAATCATTTTGCAAAACCTCTCAAATGTTAAATGCAACAAATGCATCGCATTAGGATGACTTTTCAGGCTGCTGCAATGTTAAATGCAGTGATCGCCTTGCATTAAAGAAATATTGCAACACCCTGCGATGTGAAATGCAATAATAATCCTGCAAAACCTCTCAAATGTTAATGCGACTAATGCATCGTATTAGGATAACTTTGCAGGCTGCTGCATTGTTAAATGCAGCGCTGGCCTTGCATTAAAGCAATATTGCAACCCCCTGGGATGTTAAATGCAATAAAATTAATTGCAATCATTTTGCAAAACCTCTCAAATGTTAAATGCAATTAATGCAACGCATTAGAACAACTTTGCAGGCTCCTGCAATGTTAAATGCAGCGCAGGCCTTGCATTAAAGCAAAATTGCAGCTGTTCTGGGGTATTAAACGCATTAAAATCATTGTAATAATCATGCAAAATCTCTCAAATGTTCAATCCAACTAATGCATCGTACCATTAAAATCTTTATTGGTGTACGGTTCTTCCTGACATCCATCCACCCACCCACCGATCAATCAATCAATCAATCAATCAATCTTTGATTAATTCTTATTATTATTAATAATATAAATTATTATTACTATAGTATTATTATTGTATTTACTACCCCCGGCACGTAGCGGAACCTCCAGGGCAGGGAGGAGGCTATCCGGCATGTGGAAGTGCTTCTGGGAAGTGTGTCTGATGTGTGTGGGTCTGTGTGTGTGTGGGTGTGTGTGTGTGTGGGTGTGTGTGTGGGTGTGTGGGTGTGTGTGTGGGTGTGTGTGTGGGTCTGTGTTTGGGTCTGTGTTTGGGTCTGTGTTTGAGTCTGTGTTTGGGTTTGTGTTTGGGTTTGTGTTTGGGTCTGTGTTTGGGTTTGTGTTTGGGTCTGTGTTTGTGTTTGTGTTTGGGTCTCCCCCCCTCTCCCTCTCCCCCAGCTCTCCCCCCCCCCTCTCTCTCTCTCCCCCAGCTCTATCTCTCCCCCCCTCTCTCTCTCTCCCCCAGCAATAAAAAACAGACGTCACCCTAATTGTGTGCGTGTGTGTGTGTGTGTGTGTGTGTGTGTGTGTGTGTGTGTGTGTGTGTGTGTGAGCTGACTGACTTACCCCAGTCTAGTAGACACTCCGACACTCCAGCAGTTGTGACCAAGCTTGCGATGGCCATCTTTTATCTGCCTGCCTGCCTGCCTGCCACCCGCGCCAACCTGAAGGGCCCAAACACTTGTCTTACACTCAGCCCATAACAGATATTGATTAACCCCGTACATACATACATACTTATACGGAACAGGGATAAAGAATAAACAGGTGTCGTGCGTGTGTGTGCGCGTGCGTTATAAACAAGTGCTGTCTGTGAAAAAATCTTTATTGGTGTACGGTTCCTCCTGACATCCACCCACCCACCCACCCACCCACCCACCGATCGATCAATCAATCAATCAATCTTTGATTTATTCTTATTATTAATAATATAAATTATTATTACTATAGTATTATTATTGTATTTACTACCCCCGGCATCGCATTAGGATGACTTTTCAGGCTGCTGCAATGTTAAATGCAGTGATCGCCTTGCATTAAAGAAATATTGCAACACCCTGCGATGTGAAATGCAATAATAATCCTGCAAAACCTCTCAAATGTTAAATGCGACTAATGCATCGTATTAGGATAACTTTGCAGGCTGCTGCATTGTTAAATGCAGCGCTGGCCTTGTATTAAAGCAATATTGCAACCCCCTGGGATGTTAAATGCAATAAAATTAATTGCAATCATTTTGCAAAACCTCTCAAATGTTAAATGCAATTAATGCAACGCATTAGAACAAATTTGCAGGCTCCTGCAATGTTAAATGCAGCGCAGGCCTTGCATTAAAGCAAAATTGCAGCTGTTCTGGGGTATTAAACGCATTAAAATCATTGTAATAATCATGCAAAATCTCTCAAATGTTCAATCCAACTAATGCATCGTATCATTAAAATCTTTATTGGTGTACGGTTCTTCCTGACATCCATCCACCCACCCACCGATCAATCAATCAATCAATCAATCTTTGATTAATTCTTCTTATTATTAATAATATAAATTATTATTACTATAGTATTATTATTGTATTTACTACCCCCGGCACGTAGCGGAACCTCTAGGGCAGGGAGGAGACTATCCGGCATGTGGAAGTGCTTCTGGGAAGTGTGTCTGATGTGTGTGGGTCTGTGTGTGTCTGTGTGTGTGTGGGTGTGTGTGTGGGTGTGTGTGTGTGTGGGTGTGTGTGTGGGTGTGTGGGTGTGTGTGTGGGTGTGTGTGTGGGTCTGTGTTTGGGTCTGTGTTTGGGTCTGTGTTTGAGTCTGTGTTTGGGTTTGTGTTTGGGTTTGTGTTTGGGTCTGTGTTTGGGTTTGTGTTTGGGTCTGTGTTTGGGTTTGTGTTTGGGTCTGTGTTTGTGTTTGTGTTTGGGTCTCCCCCCTCTCCCTCTCCCCCAGCTCTCTCCCCCCCTCTCCCTCTCCCCCAGCTCTCTCCCCCCATCTCTCTCTCCCCCAGCTCTATCTCTCCCCCCCTCTCTCTCTCTCCCCCAGCAATAAAAAACAGACGTCACCCTAATTGTGTGCGTGTGTGTGTGTGTGTGTGTGTGTGTGTGTGTGTGTGTGTGTGTGTGTGTGTGTGTGTGTGTGTGAGCTGACTGACTTACCCCAGTCTAGTAGACACTCCGACACTCCAGCAGTTGTGACCAAGCTTGCGATGGCCATCTTTTATCTGCCTGCCTGCCTGCCACCCACGCCAACCTGAAGGGCCCAAACACTTGTCTTACACTCAGCCCATAACAGATATTGATTAACCCCGTACATACATACATACTTATACGGAACAGGGATA
>NW_027602862.1:10000-12500 GCF_053455715.1 Rhinoraja longicauda | reverse complement strand
GCATCGTACCATTAAAATCTTTATTGGTGTACGGTTCTTCCTGACATCCATCCACCCACCCACCGATCAATCAATCAATCAATCAATCTTTGATTAATTCTTCTTATTATTAATAATATAAATTATTATTACTATAGTATTATTATTGTATTTACTACCCCCGGCACGTAGCGGAACCTCCAGGGCAGGGAGGAGACTATCCGGCATGTGGAAGTGCTTCTGGGAAGTGTGTCTGATGTGTGTGGGTCTGTGTGTGTCTGTGTGTGTGTGGGTGTGTGTGTGGGTGTGTGTGTGTGTGGGTGTGTGTGTGGGTGTGTCGGTGTGTGTGTGGGTGTGTGTGTGGGTCTGTGTTTGGGTCTGTGTTTGTGTTTGTGTTTGGGTCTACCCCCCTCTCCCTCTCCCCCAGCTCTCTCCCCCCCTCTCTCTCTCCCCAGCTCTATCTCTCCCCCCTCTCTCTCTCTCTCCCCCAGCAATAAAAAACAGACGTCACCCTAATTGTGTGCGTGTGTGTGTGTGTGTGTGTGTTTGTGTGTGTGTGTGTGTGTGTGTGTGTGTGTGTGTGTGTGTGTGTGTGAGCTGACTGACTTACCCCAGTCTAGTAGACACTCCGACACTCCAGCAGTTGTGACCAAGCTTGCGATGGCCATCTTTTATCTGCCTGCCTGCCTGCCTGCCACCCGCGCCAACCTGAAGGGCCCAAACACTTGTCTTACACTCAGCCCATAACAGATATTGATGAACCCCGTACATACATACATACTTATACGGAACAGGGATAAAGAATAAACAGGTGTCGTGCGTGTGTGTGCGCGCGCGTTATAAACAAGTGCTGTCTGTGAAAAAATCTTTATTGGTGTACGGTTCCTCCTGACATCCACCCACCCACCCACCCACCCACCGATCGATCAATCAATCAATCAATCTTTGATTTATTCTTATTATTAATAATATAAATTATTATTACTATAGTATTATTATTGTATTTACTACCCCCGGCATCGCATTAGGATGACTTTTCAGGCTGCTGCAATGTTAAATGCAGTGATCGCCTTGCATTAAAGAAATATTGCAACACCCTGCGATGTGAAATGCAATAATAATCCTGCAAAACCTCTCAAATGTTAAACGGGACTAATGCATCGTATTAGGATAACTTTGCAGGCGACTGCAATGTTAAATGCAGCGATGGCCTTGCATTAAATGCAATAAAATTAATTGCAATCATTTTGCAAAACCTCTCAAATGTTAAATGCAATTAATGCAACGCATTAGAACAAATTTGCAGGCTCCTGCAATGTTAAATGCAGCGCAGGCCTTGCATTAAAGCAAAATTGCAGCTGTTCTGGGGTATTAAACGCATTAAAATCATTGTAATAATCATGCAAAATCTCTCAAATGTTCAATCCAACTAATGCATCGTACCATTAAAATCTTTATTGGTGTACGGTTCTTCCTGACATCCATCCACCCACCCACCGATCAATCAATCAATCAATCAATCTTTGATTAATTCTTCTTATTATTAATAATATAAATTATTATTACTATAGTATTATTATTGTATTTACTACCCCCGGCACGTAGCGGAACCTCCAGGGCAGGGAGGAGACTATCCGGCATGTGGAAGTGCTTCTGGGAAGTGTGTCTGATGTGTGTGGGTCTGTGTGTGTCTGTGTGTGTGTGGGTGTGTGTGTGGGTGTGTGTGTGTGTGGGTGTGTGTGTGGGTGTGTCGGTGTGTGTGTGGGTGTGTGTGTGGGTCTGTGTTTGGGTCTGTGTTTGTGTTTGTGTTTGGGTCTACCCCCCTCTCCCTCTCCCCCAGCTCTCTCCCCCCCTCTCTCTCTCCCCAGCTCTATCTCTCCCCCCCTCTCTCTCTCTCTCCCCCAGCAATAAAAAACAGACGTCACCCTAATTGTGTGCGTGTGTGTTTGTGTGTGTGTGTTTGTGTGTGTGTGTGTGTGTGTGTGTGTGTGTGTGTGTGTGTGTGTGTGTGTGTGTGTGTGAGCTGACTGACTTACCCCAGTCTAGTAGACACTCCGACACTCCAGCAGTTGTGACCAAGCTTGCGATGGCCATCTTTTATCTGCCTGCCTGCCTGCCTGCCACCCGCGCCAACCTGAAGGGCCCAAACACTTGTCTTACACTCAGCCCATAACAGATATTGATGAACCCCGTACATACATACATACTTATACGGAACAGGGATAAAGAATAAACAGGTGTCGTGCGTGTGTGTGCGCGCGCGTTATAAACAAGTGCTGTCTGTGAAAAAATCTTTATTGGTGTACGGTTCCTCCTGACATCCACCCACCCACCCACCCACCCACCGATCGATCAATCAATCAATCAATCAATCTTTGATTTATTCTTATTATTAATAATATAAATTATTATTACTATAGTATTATTATTGTATTTACTACCCCCGGCATCGCATTAGGATGACTTTTCAGGCTGCTGCAATGTTAAATGCAGTGATCGCCTTGCATTAAAGAAATATTGC
>NW_027602861.1:7377-26377 GCF_053455715.1 Rhinoraja longicauda | reverse complement strand
ACAAAATTTTGAGCGAGCATTTGAGAACCAGCAGGCAAAGGACGAGGGCCCCAATACCTTCCTACAGAGGTTAAGAAAGAACATGCAGCAATATTCAGGGATTGACCCGGAGTCAGACGCTGGGCAACAACTTTTGAGGGCGAATTTTGTAACCAAATCCTGGCCCGATGTCCGGAAGAAATTAGAAAAAATAGAGGATTGGAATGAGAAACCATTAAATCTATTATAAACAGAGGCACAGAAAGTATATGTGCGGCGGGATGAGGAAAGGCAAAAGGGGAAAGCCAAAATGATGATGCAGGCGGTAAAGCAAGTGGTTGAGCAAGACCAAGGGGATAGACGGAAAGAGACCTATAGGGGAAGAGGAAGAGGAATAAGGGGAAGAATGGGAAGCGAGAGAAGAGATATAGGACGCGATGGGGCATGGAGAGCAGGACCTGCCAGATGTTATCACTGTAATGGGGAAGGACATTTCAAAAGAGAGTGCCTTAAACTAAGGAAAGAAGTTCAGTCGTATGCCATGATGGAGGAAGAATAGGGGGGTCAGGGGTTCCCCTCCTTGGGGTTAACAGGACACAAACGGGAACCCCTAGTAAATTTAAAACTCGGACCCCAAGGAGAGGACACAGTGTTTATGGTGGATTCGGGGGCTGAAAGATCAAGTGTGACCAGAATACCTGAAGGGATGGCAACTGGAAAGGGGCATGTGCAGATTTGTGGAGTAGGAGGGAAAGTGATGGCGGCCCCGGAGATAGAAGGAGTAAAAGTCAAATACGAAAATAGGCAGGCGGTGGAAGATTTGATTTTAGTTCCACAGGCTGGAGTAAACTTAATGGGACGGGATCTGCAGATCCAGTTGGGAATAGGAACGGCACCTGTGGAAGGGCGGATAGTAATCCAATTATATAAACTGAGGGAAGAGGATGAACAGAGGATCAATGATCAGGTCTGGGCTAGGGAAGGAAATAGAGGGGGGCTGAGAATACCACCCCTCCGAATATCCCTCTGGGAAGGGCATGTGCCGTGCGAGTCAGGCAATACCCTATCTCCATCGAGGGCCGAAAGGGACTCCAGCCAATCATTGAAAATCTATTGAAGGAGGAAGTATTAGAAAGTTGCATGTCCCCTTATAATACCCTGATCTTACCCGTACGAAAGACAGACGGAACATTCCGGCTTGTACAAGACCTCAGAGAATTAAATAAGGTGGTCCGGACTAGGCATCCGGTGGTCCCGAACCCATACACGATTATGGGACGGATACCCCCCAGTCACAATTGGTTCAGTGTAGTGGATTTAAAAGATGCATTCTGGAGTTGTCCCTTGGATGAGGGGAGCCGAGACTTGTTCGCTTTTGAATGGGAAAACCCAGGAACGGGTAGAAAGCAACAGTATCGCTGGAAAGTACTTCCTCAGAGATTTACTGAATCTCCAAACCTGTTTGGTTAAATCTTGGAACAGGTGTTAGAGGAATACCCGTGTTCTCCCCAGATCCAGCTCCTGCAGTATGTGGATGACCTCCTGATCTCTGGAGAAGGGGAAGGGGAGGTGCCGGATGCCACTATAATATTACTAAATTTCCTGGGAGAGAAGGGACTAAGGGTATCGAGGAATAAACTCCAGTTTGTGGAACAAGAGGTGAAATACCTGGGCCACCTAATTAGTGGGGGGAAGCGAAGAATAAATCCTGAAAGAATCGCAGGAATCACAGGCTTGCCGATGCCTCGGAATAAAAAGGAAATCAGAAAATTTCTGGGGCTAATTGGGTACTGTAGACTCTGGATCGATGACTATGCCAGACAAGTCCGGTTCTTGTATAACAGGCTAGGAGAGGAGAAAGATAAGATGGAATGGGACCCGAAAGAACAACAGGATTTCCATCAGCTAAAGAATAGCTTGATAACTGCCCCTGTCTTAGCCCTGCCATCAATAGGCCAGCCCTACCATTTGTTTGTAAATGTGGAGGATGGGATAGCCCTTGGGGTATTGACCCAAAGGAGGGGGGGAAGCCGGCAGCCTGTGGCATTCTTATCAAAAGTATTGGACCCAGTGTCACGAGGATGGCCTGTCTGTATACAGGCAGTGGCAGCCACAGCGGTCCTAGTAGAGGAGAGCAGGAAATTAACCTTCGGGGGGGTTTTGGTGGTCTCCACCCCACATACGGTGAGAACAATATTGGCACAGAGGTCTCAGAGGTGGTTGACAGACTCAAGGATATTAAAATATGAGGCTATCCTAATGGAAAAGGATGATTTGACCCTGATTACGGACAAAAACTTAAATCCATCTCAGTTTTTGTACCCGCCCGAAGAAAAGGAAAAAGGGACAGAGAAGCCAGAACATGATTGTAGTGAGATAATAGAATTGGAGACCAAGAGTAGGGAAGACCTGGAGGAACAGCCTCTGGCCGAGGGAGGTCGATGGTTTATAGATGGGTCATCTCGGTGCATAGATGGGAAAAGACACAGTGGATACGCCATAATTGACGGGAATACATTAAGTGATATAGAGACTGGGCGATTACCTGGGAGCTGGTCAGCCCAGTCCTGTGAGCTCTATGCCCTGATGCGGGCATTGGAGTTACTCGAAGGCAAGGAAGGCACCATATATACTGATTCGAAATATGCCTTTGGGGTGGTGCATACCTTTGGAAAGATTTGGAAGGAAAGGGGAATGATAACAGCGAGAGGAAAGGAGTTAGCACATGAACAGTTGATTGAAAAAACCTTGGAATCATTAGCAAAGCCAGAGCAAATAGCAGTAGTACATGTGGCGGGACATCAAAAGGGAAATTCTCTAGAGGCCTGGGGAAACAGAGCTGCGGACGAAATGGCAAAACGGGCGGCTCTACAGGGGACAGTAAAAATGATGTCTTTGATACCTCTCAGGGAAAGGATAGAGAAGATACCCGTGTTTTCCAAATTCGAGATAGATAGGATGAATGAGTTGGGAGCGAGAATAGCAAAAGATGGACGGTGGTGGACACCGGATGGGAAGCAATTGCTAAATAAGGAGGTTATCAGAGAATTATTGGGGAGATTACATTCCCAGTCACACTGGGGGACTCAGGCATTATGTGATACCCTTTTACGTACGTATGCTTGTAGGGGAATATATACTCTGGCTAAGCAAGCAGTCTTAAGCTGTGTAATCTGTCAGAAGATAAATAAGAAAGTGATGAGGGCAGTACCGGGAGGAGGTCAACAGTTAGCTATCAGACCATTTCAGAGAGTACAGGTAGATTTTACTGAACTCCCTAGGGTGCAGAAATGGAAATACCTCCTAGTGGTAGTGGATCACTTTACTCGTTGGGTGGAGGCCTTTCCCACAGTAAATGCCACTTCACAGGTGGTAGCCAAGATTCTATTGGAACAAATAATCCCGCGGTATGGAATCATCGAATCCCTCGATTCAGATCGAGGGACCCATTTCGCATCAAGGGCCCATTTGTTAATCTGTGATGCCCTAGGGATAAAATGGAAGTTGCATACTCCCTGGCACCCGCAAAGTTCGGGAATGGTGGAAAGGATGAATGGCACCCTAAAGACACAAATTACCAAACTAATGGAGGAGACTAGACTACCTTGGACTAAGTGCTTGCCGATAGCCTTGCTTAGAATTCGAACCGCCCCACGAAAGGATATAGCAGTATCCCCCTATGAAATGTTGTTCGGGTTACCTTATTTGGGAAAGATAGAAGGGATACCCACCTTAGAGGGCAGTGATGTTTTCTTAAGGAACTATCTATTGGCAGTATCTCGTTCTATTACAGAATTAAAAACCAAGGGGCTGCTGGCACAGAGTCCCCCTCTCGACTTTCCAATCCATTCTGTGAAGGCGGGAGACTGGGTTCTTGTGAAATCGTGGAAGGAGGAGAAGTTGCAACCCCGTTGGACTGGTCCGTATTTGGTACTGTTGACCACGGAGACGGCGGTGCGGACGAAAGAGAAAGGGTGGACACACGCAGCGCGAATAAAGGGACCAGTGGAACCTCCGGCTGAGGAGGATTGGATAGTAAGGCAAGGGAGGAAACCACTGACTCTGATCTTTGAGAAAGAACGATTGAACTAGAAGATTACAATGCAGTTCGTGGCATTGGTGTTCATGATGGTTGCCACTGTAGGTAAATGCATGGACAGCTGTGATAAATGTTACCACCCCATCAGGTATGACGGACAAATCGTAAGGTCTTTTACCTATTATTCTGATGCGCCTGATGTATGTTATTCCTTTGAGACCGAGACTAGTTGTAAGGAGGGGGGGGATAGAATACTACTTAGTGAAGAATTTGGGATACACAGGAATGAGGATGTATGGCACCTGCCCCAGAGGGGAGAGATGGCTTTGCTTATGGAAAGCCGGGCAGTGGGGGATGGGGATCCGGTTGGTGAAGGAACATCTAGACAGGCGAAAGGAAATCCTAGTAAACTGGCTACGAGCAAAAGAGACAACCCGACTAGCCCCACCGGCCCCAATTAAGAGATCTCGAGTACATGTATCCTTATACGAAGAGATACAGGAGCAGATAGAAATTCCTGAATTGGGAGGGAATCTCTTTGTGGACCTGGCTACCAGGATTGCTAAGACGCTGGATGTCAAGGACTGCTGGGTTTGTGGAGGACCTCTTATGAGTTCTCAATGGCCTTGGAGGGGGGTCAACTGTTGAAGTGAAGGACCTATTTGGGTGGGACATCATGAAAGGGAGAGATCGAGGGCCCCAGGAATGGCTATTGACTGACGCTCCAATAGGGACGGAATGTATAGCTCGACCAAAGACGCAGGGGAGAGAAGAAGTAGGCATTAGTCCTTGTCAACGCATCTTAACCTTGTGGGAGAACCAGACACGGACCTGGTGGCCTGAGGAACCTAAATGGTTTCTGGCCAAAAGAGACTGGGGAAATTGTATCACCACAGTCGGAGATGAAACAAGCAACAGAGGCCGAGTCTGGAACTGCACAGGGAACAACCCATATCGGGGGTTACCAGTTTTACGGGACCTCTGGGAGAGTGACACGGTCAGTGGACCTGCTCCGGGAGGCAGACTGGACAAAGGGCCATAAATTTAGGAGAGTGTCAAAGTAGCAGGGGTGGGTTGAAATGGGTTGTGAAGGTAACTAAGGGTCATGTGGATAACTACTGCGCTTGCTCAGGCTTTGTAAATGAATATTGCAAATACGCCCCTGAGTGGGGAACTGCCAATTGCCATGCACATACAATGTATGATCTGGGGGGGGGGGTACCTGGGGGTGGTACAGAAGATTGTGCACCTCAGCGCTCTGATTGGAAGGAGCCCGAAGGGGAGGAGGATTCAGCAGAAGGGAGGGAAATTCAACGAAGTTGTACTGTATAAAGAGAAGGCACTGTCTTTGTCTCGGTGTGTCTCAGTTTAGGGAGGCACCCGGTTCTGCAGACTCGTTAATAAATTTCTTGTTTCCACGACTTTGTCTCTGGCATCGTGATTGTGAGCACTCACATTTTACATCTCACAGATTCCTAACTTTATCTAATACAATCTGCATTTTGGAATATGTGGGAACTTAAATAAATATTTATTGATGTAGGATTTCTAACTTTAACTAATACAATCTGCATTTTATAATATGTGGGAACTTAAATAAATACTTATTTATGTAGGATTCATAACTTAGAACTAATCCAATCTGCATTTTGGAATGTGCAGCAACTTAAATAAAGATTTATTTATATAGGATTCATAACTTTATCTAAGAGAATCTGCATTGTGGAATATGTTGCAACTTAAACACCTGCCAGTCTGGGCTCAGGGTGATCTGCTCCAGGAGTTCCCCATGTTCCTTCAAATTGATACTTTGCAGAATGTTTTTGCAAACTGACTGAGTGCTTTATCAAAAATATTTTATCCAAAATGTTTATTTATGTGGGATTCCTAACTTGAACTAATACAATCTGCATTTTGGAATATGTGGGAACTTAAATAAAAATAGGGAGTGAGAGATTTGTCAGTATTGCTCAGCCCTTGTCTGCTTTCGGTTTCGGTTTGAATGGTGCCTGCCATTCTGGGCTCAGGGTGATCTGCAGATGGACTTCAGGAGTTACTTCAAATTGATACCTTGCAGAATGATTTTGCAAACTGACTCTGAGTGCATCGTTCCTATTGGGTTTTTGCAGCACAGTGCATTGAGCAGTCCTTTGTATTATTGGTTCAGGGAGATGCCTGTTATGTCTGTTTGGTCCCTCAGGTTGGAGGGGGCAGATAAAAGAGATGGTGATCACAAGCTTGGTGCTGGACCCCATGGGAACTACTGGAGTGTCTACTAGACTGGGGGTTAAGCTGAGAAAGGTGCAGCTATCACAGCGACAAGAACAGGTAAGAGAGAGAGAGAGACTCCAAATAAGGGATTCTGTGTAAATTTGGAAATGTATATCTGCATTGAATGTGCAACATGTGGAAATGTCGGATGGAGTTGTTGAAAAGAAAATGTTTTTAAAATATTTATTACTTGTAAAAAGTATTTTTTGATATGTTTTTTAAACTTGCCTGCCTGTTTTATTGCTGATGGGATAAAGAACAAACAAGTCTTGTGTTTTATCAAAAATATTTATTTATGTAGGATTCATAACTTGAACTAATACAATCTGCATTTTGGAATATGCAGCAACTTAAATAAAGATTTATTGATGTAGGATTCCTAACTTTAACTAATACAATCTGCATTTTGGAATATGTGGGAACTTAAATAAACATTTATTTATGTCGGATTCATAACTTTAACTAATACAATCTGCATTTTGGAATATGTGGGAACTTAAATAAACATTTATTTATGTAGGATTCCTAACTTTAACTAATACAATCTGCATTTTGGAATATGTGGGAACTTAAATAAATATTTATTTATGTAGGATCAATAACTTTAACTAATATAATCTGCATTTTGGAATATGTGGGAACTTTATTTAAGTAGGATTCATAACTTTATCTAATACAATCTGCATTTTGGAATATGCAGCAACTTAAATATATATTTGTGGTGTATTTACCATTTTGAGTTTTGTGTTTTGGCAGCTGAGCCTTGCCGTAGTTCCGGGTATAAAGCATTGTGGGATACCTGATTACACTCTCTGGTGGTGTTGAAGTAAAGCAGCCATATGTTGTATGCTAACCTGTCTCACTCGTCGATTCTTATCATAATACACCACAGTTAAAGTTGGCGACGAGGATGGGATTCGAACCCACGCGTGCAATATTCTCAGATTGAGAGTCAGAGTGAGCAGCTACCAATGATTGTGGTAAAGGGAGCAGGACCAGCTTTGTGTGGAAGGAACTGGTTAAAAAAGCTCACCTTAAACTGGAGAGAAATTAAACATGCCAGTGACAAGTCTTATCAGGAAGACATAAAGCATATTAAGGAGATGCCTCACCTGACATCAATACAGGATGTACTGGAGTTACACGCTGAAGTGTTTAAAGATGAACTTGGCACTCTGCGTGATGTCAAAGCAACAATTCTGGTGGAACCAGGGGCCCGCCCAAAGTTTTGCAAAAGCCGCCCACTGCCATTTGCCATGAAAGCACGAGTGGAGGCTGAATTGGACCGACTGGAAAAGGCCAACATAATTACTCCAGTCAAACATAGTGAATGGGCAGCACCCGTTGTTCCGGTTGAAAAAAAGGACCATACCATCCGTCTGTGTGGAGATTACAAACTCACTGTAAACCAAGCTGCCACTACAGAGACTTATCCATTGCCACGGATAGAGGAGCTGATGGCAACCCTCAGTGGAGGAAAGGTGTTTTCAAAGATTGACCTCGCCTCAGCGTACCAGCAGGTACTTCTGGAGGAAGAATCAAAAAAACTGTTGACCATTAACACACACCGAGGCTTATTTGTCTATAACAGACTGGCTTTTGGTGTGAGCGCAGCACCCTCCATCTTCCAAAGAATCATGGAGAACCTCATGAAAGATCTGGATGTAGTGGTGTATCTGGATGATCTCCTCATCACAGGAAAAACTGAACGAGAGCATCTGCAAAACCTGCATAAAGTGCTACAGAGACTGCAGGAGAGCGGACTGAGAGTCAGGGACGCAAAGTGTGAGTTTGGAAAGAAACAAATCGAATACTTGGGTCATGTGTTAAACAGCCAGGGCATTCAGCCGTCACCGGAGAAAGTCAGAGCAATAAAGGATGCACCAGCCCCCACCTGTGTGAAAGAGCTGAGAGCTTTCTTGGGACTAGTGAATTATTATGGACGGTTCATGCCCAACCAAAGCACCGTGCTTGCTTCCCTGTACAGGTTGCTGAAAGACCAGGTGTCGTGGGAGTGGAAAAGTCGAGAGCAGAAAGCTTTTGACAAGTGCAAATCGCTGCTCACAAGTGACAAGATCCTGGTGCACTATGACCAAAAGCTTCCTCTCACTCTGGCCTGTGACTCCTCAGCGTATGGCATTGGAGCTGTCATACAACACAAAATGCCTACAGGGGAGGAGCGCCCCATCGCCTTCTCATCACGCACATTATCCCCTGCTGAGAAGAAATATTCTCAGATTGAGAAAGAGGGACTGGCGCTCATTTTTGGTGTAAAGAAGTTTCACCAATACCTGTGGGGGAGGAAATTCAAACTTGTGACTGATCACAAACCCCTGCTAACACTGTTTGGAGAACACAAAAGCCTGCCTACCATGGCTGCAGCTCGAATCCAAAGATGGGCAATAATTCTCTCTGCCTATGATTATCACATTGAGTACTGTGCCTCAGGGAAACATGGTAATGCAGATGGCCTCTCAAGAGTTCCGCTGCCTGACACAAACGACGCAGGGACCACAGCCATCACTGACAGCGTATACACACTGTTAACTGAACATCTTGAGCAGGCTCCACTGAACGCAGACCAAGTGGCACGTGCAACACGCACAGACAACGTGTTGTCAAAGGTGCTGAAATTTGTCATGGATGGCTGGCCTGCTGAAGTGGATGAGACTCTGAAAGCTTTCCACACGCGTAGATGTGAACTTTCAATAGAGCGAGGATGTGTCCTGTGGGGCACCAGAGTGGTGATTCCTGAAAAGTTGAGAAAAACTGTTTTAAAGGAGCTGCATTCTGGCCATCCAGGAATTGTGAAAATGAAAGCACTAACACGCAAGTACGTATGGTGGCCTAAAGTTGATGCAGAGGTGGAGCAAGTTTGCAGAGCATGTGAGTCATGTCAATTGGAGCAAAGGATGCCTCGTCAGGTGCCTTTGCATCCATGGGAATTTCCTGGCCAGAGCTGGAAAAGACTACACATAGACTTTGCTGGTCCATTTTTGGGACACACTTTCATGTTGGTGGTGGATGCTTACTCCAAGTGGTTGGAGGTGTTTAAAATGTCTAGCATCACATCACAATCCACTATCACACGACTGAGAAGACTGTTCGCAGCTTATGGATTGCCGGAGCACATTGTCACGGATAATGGAACGCAGTTCACGTCAGAGGAGTTTAAAAACTTCATGCAGCAGAATGGAATCCTTCATTCTACAAGTGCTCCTGGTCACCCTGCCTCGAATGGCCTGGCAGAACGGTACGTTCAGTCATTCAAGGGTGGAATGAAAAAGCTGACACACACCGCAATGGATGTGGAGGACAGGGTCTCCATCTTTTTGATGCAGTATCGCACCACACCAAACTGCACTACTGGTCAGTCACCTGCTGACCTGTTTCTGAACAGACACGTGCGCACCCGTCTGGATTTCATCCGTCCGGACACAGCAGCCGCTGTTCGTAAAAAACAGTACAAGCAGAAGTTTCACCATGACCTCCGTGCAGCAGACAGGTGTTTCTCAGTGGATGACCCAGTGTATTTATACAATACGGCTGGGGGAGGACGCAAATGGATTCCTGGAGTCATAGTGGATCAAACAGGACCGGTGTCTTACAAAGTACAAGGAGGAGACACCGACATCACCTACAGGAGACATGGAGATCAGCTGAGATTCAGAGTCATGGGAGATGGACTGGATCAGGACACTGAAAACTCAACCACTGACACTTCTGCACCGAGCCAACCCGCACAGCCGGAGGACATGTCATCATGCAGCGAGCCAGGGACTGTGGACCGTACAGCTGCAGCTGCTGCGCCGCTGAGTCCACGCCGATCATCAAGGGTCAGGAAACCTCCAGACCGCTATGTCCCTTAAGCTTCATTTTTTTTTTTAAAAGGGGAAATGTTCGGCATGAAGGACTGTTTAGTTGTTTAAGTTGTTTTCATTAATATGAACACACAGATGGACTGAGACTTGTTAAAACTACAAGAGGGTCTCTAGTGATAACAAGTAACTTTGCATAGTAGTAATTTTGGGAATGGTTATTGTTAGTAATAAGGCACTTGCTAATTTCAGTTATTTAAGATTACCTTCATTTTAAAAAGGGGGTAATGTGGTGTATTTACCATTTTGAGTTTTGTGTTTTGGCAGCTGAGCCTTGCCGTAGTTCCGGGTATAAAGCATTGTGGGATACCTGATTACACTCTCTGGTGGTGTTGAAGTAAAGCAGCCATATGTTGTATGCTAACCTGTCTCACTCGTCGATTCTTATCATAATACACCACAATATTTATTTATGTAGGATCAATAACTTTGACTAATACAACTGCATTTTGGAATATGTGGGAACTTAAATACCTATTTATTGATGTAGGATTCCTAATTTTAACTAATATAATCTGCATTTTGGAATATGTGGGAACTTAAATAAATATTTAGTTATGTAGGATCAATAACTTTAACTAATATAATCTGCATTTTGGAATATGTGGGAACTTTATTTAAGTAGGATTCATAACTTTATCTTATACAATCTGCAGTTTGGAATATGCAGCAGCTTAAATACATATTTATTGATGTAGGATCCATAACTTTAACTAATACAATCTGCATTTTGGAATATGCAGCAACTTAAATAAATATCGGGAGTGAGAGATTTGTCAGTATTGCTCAGCCCTTGTCTGCAGAACTACACAGGCTTTCGGTTTGATTGACACCTGCCAGTCTGGGCTCAGGGTGATCTGCAGGATGGACAATGGTCCAGGAGTTCCTTCAAATTGATACCTTGCAGAATGATTTTGCAAACTGACTCTGAGTGCATCGTTCCTATTGGGGTTTTGCAGCACAGTGCATTGAGCTGTCCTTTGTATTATTGGTTCAGGGAGATAGATGCCTGTTATGTCTGTGTGTGTGTGAGTTTCACCCGTATCTGTGTTTCGTTCCTCAGGTCGGAGGGGGCAGATAAAAGAGATGGTGATCACAAGCTCGGTGCTCGATCCTCATGGGGAACTGCTGGAGTGTCTGTGTCCACTAGACTGGGGGTTAAGCTGAGAAAGGAGCAGCTATCACAGCTACAGCAAGAGGTCAGAGAGAGAGAGATTGTTCAAATCTCTCTCACACACACACACACACACACACACAAACAAGTGTGTATTCTCAAAAATGTGGTTTATAATTTCCCGTTTTCTCTCCCCCCCCTCCTTTCTTAAAAAGTAGGACAAGCTCAGCTCCCCTCCAATCAACAGGAACCGATCCATAATCTGTGGAGTTGGCGTTGGCGGTCAGTTGGATGACAATAATCAGAGACGGCACTGACTTTACCTGTTAGTTTATTAGAGATCTGGTAGACAGGTTTCTAAAAGCACAAACACAGAGTTGCGGTCTCCGGAGACAGACGGGGGAAACGTACCTCCAATTAAATGTCCAGGGATGCTAAATTTTGCAAAACCTCTCAAATATTAAATGCAATTAATGCAACGCATTAGAACAACTTTGCATGCTCCTGCAATGTTAAATGCAGCGCAGGCCTTGCATTAAAGCAAAATTGCAGCTGTTCTGGGGTATTAAACGCATTAAAATCATTGTAATAATCATGCAAAATCTCTCAAATGTTCAATGCAACTAATGCATCGTACCATTAAAATCTTTATTGGTGTACGGTTCCTCCTGACATCCATCCACCCACTCACCGATCAATCAATCAATCAATCTTTGATTAATTCTTCTTATTATTAATAATATAAATTATTATTACTATAGTATTATTATTGTATTTACTACCCCCGGCACGTAGTGGAACCTCCAGGGCAGGGAGGAGACTATCCGGCATGTGGAAGTGCTTCTGGGAAGTGTGTCTGATGTGTGTGGGTCTGTGTGTGTCTGTGTGTGGGTGTGTGTGTGTGTGTCTGTGTGTGTGTCTGTGTGTGTGTCTGTGTGTGTGTCTGTGTTTGGGTCTGTGTTTGGGTTTGGGTTTGTGTTTGGATTTGTGTTTGGGTCTGTGTTTGGGTTTGTGTTTGGGTCTGTGTTTGGGTTTGTGTTTGGGTTTGTGTTTGGGTCTGTTGCAATAATCATGCAAAACCTCTCAAATGTTACATGCAATTGATGCATCGCATTAGGATAACTTTGCAGGCTGCTGCAATGTTAAATGCAGTGATGGCCTTGCATTAAAGTCACCTAGCTACCCCCAATGGATGTTATATGCATTAAATTAATTGCAATAATTTTGCAAAACCTCTCAAATGTTAAATGCAACAAATGCATCGCATTAGGATGACTTTTCAGGCTGCTGCAATGTTAAATGCAGTGATCGCCTTGCATTAAAGAAATATTGCAACACCCTGCGATGTGAAATGCAATAATAATCCTGCAAAACCTCTCAAATGTTAAACGTGACTAATGCATCGTATTAGGATAACTTTGCAGGCTACTGCAATGTTAAATGCAGTGATGGCCTTGCATTAAAGTCATCTAGCGACCCCCAATGGATGTTATATGCATTAAATTAATTGCAATAATTTTGCAAAACCTCTCAAATGTTAAATGCAACAAATGCATCGCATTAGGATGACTTTTCAGGCTGCTGCAATGTTAAATGCAGTGATCGCCTTGCATTAAAGAAATATTGCAACACCCTGCGATGTGAAATGCAATAATAATCCTGCAAAACCTCTCAAATGTTAAACGTGACTAATGCATCGTATTAGGATAACTTTGCAGGCTACTGCAATGTTAAATGCAGTGATGGCCTTGCATTAAAGTCATCTAGCGACTCCCAATGGATGTTATATGCATTAAATTAATTGCAATAATTTTGCAAAACCTCTCAAATGTTAAATGCAACAAATGCATCGCATTAGGATGACTTTTCAGGCTGCTGCAATGTTAAATGCAGTGATCGCCTTGCATTAAAGAAATATTGCAACACCCTGCGATGTGAAATGCAATAATAATCCTGCAAAACCTCTCAAATGTTAAACGTGACTAATGCGTCATATTAGGATAACTTTGCAGGCTACTGCAATGTTAAATGCAGTGATGTGCTTGCATTAAAGTCATCTAGCGACCCCCAATGGATGTTATATGCATTAAATTAATTGCAATAATTTTGCAAAACCTCTCAAATGTTAAATGCAACAAATGCATCGCATTAGGATGACTTTTCAGGCTGCTGCAATGTTAAATGCAGTGATCGCCTTGCATTAAAGAAATATTGCAACACCCTGCGATGTGAAATGCAATAATAATCCTGCAAAACCTCTCAAATGTTAAACGTGACTAATGCGTCGTATTAGGATAACTTTGCAGGCTACTGCAATGTTAAATGCAGTGATGGCCTTGCATTAAAGTCATCTAGCGACCCCCAATGGATGTTATATGCATTAAATTAATTGCAATAATTTTGCAAAACCTCTCAAATGTTAAATGCAACAAATGCATCGCATTAGGATGACTTTTCAGGCTGCTGCAATGTTAAATGCAGTGATCGCCTTGCATTAAAGAAATATTGCAACACCCTGCGATGTGAAATGCAATAATAATCCTGCAAAACCTCTCAAATGTTAAACGTGACTAATGCTTCGTATTAGGATAACTTTGCAGGCTACTGCAATGTTAAATGCAGTGATGGCCTTGCATTAAAGTCACCGAGCTACCCCCAATGGATGTTTTCTGCATTAAATTAATTGCAATAATTTTGCATAGCCTCTCAAACGTTAAATGCAACAAATGCATCGCATTAGGATGACTTTTCAGGCTGCTGCAATGTTAAATGCAGTGATCGCCTTGCATTAAAGAAATATTGCAACACCCTGCGATGTGAAATGCAATAATAATCCTGCAAAACCTCTCAAATGTTAAATGCGACTAATGCATTGTATTAGGATAACTTTGCAGGCTGCTGCATTGTTAAATGCAGCGATGGCGTTGCATTAAAGCAATATTGCAACCACTGGGATGTTAAATGCAATAAAATTAATTGCAATAATTTTGCAAAACCTCTCAAATGTTAAATGCAATTAATGCAACGCATTAGAACAACTTTGCAGGCTCCTGCAATGTTAAATGCAGCGCAGGCCTTGCATTAAAGCAAAATTGCAGCTGTTCTGAGGTATTAAACGCATTAAAATCATTGTAATAATCATGCAAAATCTCTCAAATGTTCAATGCAACTAATGCATCGTCCCATTAAAATCTTTATTGGTGTACGGTTCCTCCTGACATCCATCCACCCACTCACCGATCAAGCAATCAATCAATCTTTGATTAATTCTTATTATTATTAATAATATAAATTATTATTACTATAGTATTATTATTGTATTTACTACCCCCGGCACGTAGCGGAACCTTCAGGGCAGGGAGGAGACTATCCGGCATGTGGAAGTGCTTCGGGGAAGTGTGTCTGATGTGTGTGGGTCTGTGTGGGTGTGTGTGTGGGTGTGTGTGTGTGGGTGTGTGTTTGGGTCTGTGTGGGTCTGTGTTTGAGTCTGTGTTTGGGTTTGTGTTTGGGTCTGTTTGGGTCTGTGTTTGGGTTTGGGTTTGTTTGTGTTTGGGTTTGTGTTTGGGTTTGTGTTTGTGTTTGAGTCTGTGTTTGGGTTTGTGTTTGAGTTTGGGTTTGTGTTTGGGTTTGAGTTTGGGTTTGTGTTTGTGTTTGGGTTTGTGTTTGGGTCTGTGTTTGTGTTTGGGTTTGTGTTTGGGTTTGTGTTTGTGTTTGGGTTTGTGTTTGGGTTTGTGTTTGTGTTTGTGTTTGGGTCTGTGTTTGGGTTTGTGTTTGGGTCTGTGTTTGAGTCTGTGTTTGGGTCTGTGTTTGTGTTTGGGTTTGTGTTTGGGTCTGTGTTTGGGTTTGTGTTTGAGTCTGTGTTTGTGTTTGTGTTTGGGTCTGTGTTTGGGTTTGTGTTTGGGTCTGTGTTTGAGTTTGTGTTTGGGTCTGTGTTTGTGTTTGGGTTTGTGTTTGGGTCTGTGTTTGGGTTTGTGTTTGAGTCTGTGTTTGTGTTTGTGTTTGTGTTTGGGTCTGTGTTTGGGTCTGTGTTTCGGTTTGTGTTTGGGTTTGTGTTTGGGTCTGTGTTTGGGTCTGTGTTTGGGTCTGTGTATGGGTTTGTGTTTGGGTTTGTGTTTGGGTTTGTGTTTGAGTCTGTGTTTGTGTTTGGGTCTGTGTTTGGGTTTGGGTTTGTGTTTGGGTCTGTGTTTGTGTTTGTGTTTGGGTCTGTGTTTGGGTTTGTGTTTGGGTCTGTGTTTGGGTTTGGGTTTGTGTTTGTGTTTGGGTCTGTGTTTGTGTTTGGGTTTGTGTTTGGGTTTGGATTTGTGTTTGGGTCTGTGTTTGGGTTTGTGTTTGGGTCTGTGTTTGGGTTTGTGTTTGGGTCTGTGTTTGGGTTTGTGTTTGGGTCTGTGTTTGGGTCTCCCCCTCTCTCTCTCTCCCCCCCAGCTCTCTCCCCCCTCTCTCTCTCCCCAGCTCTATCTCTCCCCCCCCTCTCTCTCCCCCCCAGCAATAAAAAACAGATGTCACCCTAATTGTGTGCATGTGTGTGTGTGTGTGTGTGTGTGTGTGTGTGTGAGCTGACTGACTTACCCGTCTAGTAGACACTCCGACACTCCAGCAGTTGTGACCAAGCTTGCGATGGCCATCTTTTATCTGCCTGCCTGCCTGCCTGCCACCCGCGCCAACCTGAAGGGCCCAAACACTTGTCTTACACTCAGCCCATAACAGATATTGATTAACCCCGTACATACATACATACTTATACGGAACAGGGATAAAGAATAAACAGGTGTCGTGCGTGTGTGTGCGCGCGCGTTATAAACAAGTGCTGTCTGTGAAAAAATCTTTAT
Source organism: Rhinoraja longicauda (assembly GCF_053455715.1). NCBI lineage: Eukaryota > Metazoa > Chordata > Chondrichthyes > Rajiformes > Arhynchobatidae > Rhinoraja > Rhinoraja longicauda. The sequence continues at coordinate 10,270 of NW_027602861.1, read as the reverse complement.
TGGTGTACGGTTCCTCCTGACATCCACCCACCCACCCACCCACCGATCGATCAATCAATCTTTGATTTATTCTTATTATTAATAATATAAATTATTATTACTATAGTATTATTATTGTATTTACTACCCCCGGCATCGCATTAGGATGACTTTTCAGGCTGCTGCAATGTTAAATGCAGTGATCGCCTTGCATTAAAGAAATATTGCAACACCCTGCGATGTGAAATGCAATAATAATCCTGCAAAACCTCTCAAATGTTAAACGTGACTAATGCATCGTTTTAGGATAACTTTGCAGGCTACTGCAATGTTAAATGCAGCGATGGCCTTGCATTAAAGTCATCTAGCGACCCCCAATGGATGTTATATGCATTAAATTAATTGCAATAATTTTGCAAAACCTCTCAAATGTTAAATGCAACAAATGCATCGCATTAGGACGACTTTTCAGGCTGCTGCAATGTTAAATGCAGTGATCGCCTTGCATTAAAGAAATATTGCAACACCCTGCGATGTGAAATGCAATAATAATCCTGCAAAACCTCTCAAATGTTAAATGCGACTAATGCATCGTATTAGGATAACTTTGCAGGCTACTGCAATGTTAAATGCAGTGATGGCCTTGCATTAAAGTCATCTAGCGACCCCCAGTGGGTGTTAAATGCAATAAAATTAATTGCAATCATTTTGCAAAACCTCTCAAATGTTAAATGTAACAAATGCATCGCATTAGGATGACTTTTCAGGCTGCTGCAATGTTAAATGCAGTGATCGCCTTGCATTAAAGAAATATTGCAACACCCTGCGATGTGAAATGCAATAATAATCCTGCAAAACCTCTCAAATGTTAAATGCGACTAATGCATCGTATTAGGATAACTTTGCAGGCTGCTGCATTGTTAAATGCAGCGCTGGCCTTGCATTAAAGCAATATTGTAACCCCCTGGGATGTTAAATGCAATAAAATTAATTGCAATCATTTTGCAAAAACTCTCAAATGTTAAATGCAATTAATGCAACGCATTAGAACAACTTTGCAGGCTCCTGCAATGTTAAATGCAGCGCAGGCCTTGCATTAAAGCAAAATTGCAGCTGTTCTGGGGTATTAAACGCATTAAAATCATTGTAATAATCATGCAAAATCTCTCAAATGTTCAATCCAACTAATGCATCGTATTATGATAACATTGCACACTGCTGCAAAGTTCAATGCAGTGATGGCCTTGCATTAAAGAAATATTGCAGCCTCCTGGCATGTTTAATGCAATAAAATTAATTGCAATAATCATGCAAAACCGCTCAAATGTTAAATGCAACTGATGCAACGCATTAAAATAACTTTGCAGGCCACTGCAATGTTAAATGCAGCGCTGGCGTTGCATTAAAGCAATATTGCAACCACCCTGGGCTGTTAAATGCAGTAAAATCGTTGCATTTACAATAATCTTTGCAAAGCGAGACAAAGGGTGCGATCCCTTAGCACCCATTGGCCGCGGCGCGCGTCCATCAAGGCGACGGACGTCCCGCCCCAGGACCGGAGATTGGCAGGCGGGCGGGAGGGGAAGCGGAGGGGCGGGGCTTGGACTGGGGAGCGGGCGGCGGGGATTGGTCCGGGCGGCCGTCGGTTAGGGCGGGCGGGCGGCGACGATTGGACGCAGTGGAGGTCGGTCAGAGGGAGGAGAAGGAACCCGCCCCTTCTCTCTCTCCGGTCCGCGTTTGTAGACAGAGGGAGAGAGGGAGGGAGGAAGGGAGGGAGGGAGGGGGAGAGAGAGAGAGAGAGGGGGAGGGAGGGAGATGGAGGAGTGTGGGCTGGGTGAGTGGGGGAAGGGGGAAGGGAGGGAAGGAGACAGGATTTGAGGGAGAAATGGGGAATTGAGTGAAAAAGAGAGAATGTGAAAATTGAGAAATGGAGAGAAAGAGGGAGGGAAGGAAGGAGGGAGGGAGAGAGTGAGGTGATGAGGGGAGGTGGGGGGGAGGGAGGGAGAGAGGGAGGGAGGGAAGGAGACAGGATTTGAAGGAGAAATGGGGAATTGAGTGAAAAAGAGAGAATGTGAAAATTGAGAAATGGAGAGAAAGAGGGAGGGAAGGAAGGAGGGAGGGAGAGACGGAGGGAGGTGATGAGGGGAGGTGGGGGGGAGGGAGGGAGAGAGGGAGGGAGGGAAGGAGAGAGGATTTGAGGGAGAAATGGGGAATTGAGTGAAAAAGAGAGAATGTGAAAATTGAGAAATGGAGAGAGGGACTTTCTCAAAACTCTCTCTCTACCTCTCTCTCTCTCTCTCTCTCTCTGTCTCTCTCTCTCTCTCAAACTATCTCAAAACTTTCCAAAACACTCTCTCTCTTTCTCTCTCCCCTCTCTCTCTCTCTCTCTCTCTCAAACTTTCTCACTCTCATCCCCCTCAAACTTTCTCACTCTCATCCCCTCTCTCTCTCCTCTCCCCCCTCTCTCTCTCAAACTTTCTCAAACTCTCTCTCTCTCTCTCCCCCCCTCTCTCTCTCTCCCTCTCTCTCTCTCCCCCTCTCTCTCCCTCTCTTTCCTGTCTCTCCCTCTCTCTCAAACTTTCTCAAAACTTTCCAAAACTCTCTCTCTCTCTCTCTCAAACTTTCTCAAAACTTTCCAAAACCCTCTCTCTCTTTCTCTCTCCACTCTCTCTCTCCCTCTCTCTCTCTTTCTCTCTCTCTATCTCTCCCTCTCTCTCTCTCTCTCCCCCTCTCTCAATCTCTCACTATTTCCGCTCCTTTCTCTAATTCCTTCTCTCTTTCATAGAAACATAGACAGTCGGTGCAGGAGGAGGACATTCGGCCCTTCGATCCTGTACGCACCGCCATTCAATATGATCATGGCTGATCATCCAACTCTGTATCCCATACCTGCCTCCTCTCCATACCCCCTGAT
>NW_027602861.1:1877-6877 GCF_053455715.1 Rhinoraja longicauda | reverse complement strand
TCTCAATGGTGTCAGATGAGGTAATGGGGAAGTACAACACGACCTGGGTGTCCTTGTACACCAGTCACTGAAAGTAAGCGTGCAGGTACAGCAGGCATGGAAGAAAGATAATGGCATGTTGGCCTTCATTACGAGAGGATTTGAATAAAGGTGCAAAGAGGATCTTTTGCAGTTGTATTTTTTGGTCTCATAATTTGAGGAAGGACGTTGAGGCAGTGCGCCATATGTTCACGAGGTTAATCCCTGGGATGGCGGGACTGTCATATTAGGAAAGATTGGAAAGACTGGGCTTGTATTTACTGGAGTTTAGAAGGATGAGAGGGGATCTTATAGACACGTATAAAATTATAAAAGTACTAGACAAGCTAGATGTAGGAAAAATATTTCCAAAGTTGGGGGAGTCTAGTACCAGGAGCCAAAGTCTAAGAATAAAGGGGAGGCCATTTAAAACTGAGGTGAGAAGAAACTTTTTCACCCAGAGACTTGTGAATTTATGGAATTTTCTGCCACAAAAGGCAATGGAGGCCAATTCACTGGATGAATTTGAAAGAGAGTTAGACAAAACTCTAGGGGATGGTGGAATCAAGCGATATGGGGAGAAGGCAGGCACAGGTTACTGATTGTGGATGATCAGCCATGATCACCATGAATGGCGGTGCTCACTCGAAGGGTCTAATGGCCTCCCCCTGCACCTATTTTCTATGTTTCCAAGTTTCTATGTTACATAGTTCAAAGAAAAGGGACGAAACAGGGAGATGGGGTGGTGGAGAAGGTTTTTTGAAGCACTGTCTTCATCAATCAGTGAATAAAATTTAGAAGTTGGAAAATTATATTCAGTTCGACAAGACGTTGGTGAGGACGCACTTGGAGTAACGTGTATAATTTTTCGTCAGCATGTTTAGGAAATATGCCACTAATTTGTAAAGAGTCCTCAAAATATTTTACAACACGTTGCCAGAAAACAAGGGTCGGAGATACAGGGAAAGGCTGGGCTGCGAGGACTTTATTTCATGAAGCGCAGCAGGCAGTGGAGTGATCTCATGGAGGGGCAGGGTATCATAGGTAACATAGTAATATCAACACAAAGTCATTTGGACAGGTACATGAAGGGAATGGTTTAGAGGGAGATGATTCATATGCCGGTAAATGGGAATACTTCAGATGAACTAAAATGCACCATCCCACCCCATGAAACACGGCAGCCTTTGGCCAAACGTTGCGCCAGGTACAGCACTAACAAATATACTGCTTTTAAATGGCCCTTGGATATTCTGTTACCACAGAACTCTAACCTTGAAATCATGGGATTTGCCTGTCATATATATTGGTCATTTTTGTTAACAGTCCCTGATCATTGAAGTGTTTATTTCAGGTTCTACGTGTGCCAGGTTTACACTGCATGATGGGAGATATGCTCTCTTGAATTGCATGATAAATAAGCACATAAATGAAGTCTGCGTGTGTGGCATCTTTCTCTGTGCCGCTGTGTGGACAGCCCAGAAAGATGAGTTGGTCATTTACTCTCAGACCGACCTTACTGTCTGGTCTGTGGGTTTGAATTGACTTCTACCTGTCAACTGGCCTAAAGTAGTTCACTACAAAATAAACTGCAGATTGAACAGAGCCACAGCTCGTGTTCACCGGCTGGAACTAATATTTCCCATTGGGCGAAACGCACAGAACATTTACCCAACTCACCCTTTCTCAAATCTGAAGCTGCATTTTAATTTTCTGCATTTTGTGTTATTATTTCAAGTGTATGCCGGAGAGAGTTAATTAGCATTTCTAACCTGTGTTAATTAAGATGAAAATAACAAGTTAATGCATCTTCAGCTGCCGTGTTTACCAGCGTGGATAGAGCAGCAATATAGAGTTCGTGCTCATTAAAGTTTAGATTAATTATGGATAATGAACTTGAGTTAACCCTTTAGAGTCGAACATTTGAATTAAAAAGAAGGGATTCTTTGAGAGGATCTGGGAAAAATTGATCGTTTATTTGAGTCATGACACCAACTAGATAAATGCCGAGCTAGATATTGGAAGATTGTGTTATATGGAACTAGATGTTATGTTTGTGCGAATATTGAAATATTTCTAGATAACCAACATTGTTACTTTTTCATATTTTATTTGGTAAGTGTACCACACTGTCTTATTCAAATGTATTTATTTATTTATCTCCTTTGTTTATTTATTCATTTATTTTTGTTGTTTTTCTTATTTTATTTTATTTATGTTCATGATGTTGTACTGTTTTGTATATATCTCTGTGAAAAATCAATAAAAACTGAAGAGAAAAAAAAGAAAGGATGCTTTATTTTACATCATATCAAATGTAAAACATCGGGGTCAGATTTAATGAGATCATGTCACTTGTTATCCAGACCCATTACTGACCACACTGATAATGTCACTGCTTATCCAGACCATTCATTGACAACACTGATAATGCCACTGCTTATCCAGACCCATCACTGACCACACTGATAATGTTACTGCTTATCCAGACCCATCACTGACCACACTGATAATGTCACTGCTTATCCAGACCCATCACTGACCACACTGATAATGTCACTGCTTGTCCAGACCCATCGCTGACCACACTGATAATGTCACTACTTATCCAGAGAGAAAGAGAGTGAAGAGTGTGGGGAGGAAGAGGAGATGAGTGTGGGGAGAAAGGGAGCTGTGTGGGGAGAGAAAGGGGAGGAGTGGAGAGAAAGGAGGAGGATTATGGGGATGGAGGGTGGGAAGAAAGGGAGTGTGGGGAGAGGAATTTAATAGTGTGGGGAGAGAGAGGTAGTGGGGAGAGAGAGGAGGCAGGATGACCGTGGTGAGCGAGCGGGGAGTGTGGAGAGAGATGGGGAGTGTGGGGAGAATGATGGGGAGGAGTGTGGGGAGAAAGGTGGTTTTAGGGGACAGGGGAGGGAGGAGTGTGAGAGAGAGGGAGGAAGGTTTGTGTGGAGAGAGAGTGGGAGGAATGTGGGGATGGAGGGGGTGGAGTGGGGAAGAGGGAGAGGAGGTGGGTGTGGGAGAGAGGAAGGTGTGTGGGGTGAGAGAGAGGAAGGAGTGTTGGGGAGGAGGGGGATTGTGGAGAGAAAGGAGGAATGTGGGAATTGAGAGGGGAGGACTGTGGGGAGAGGGAGGGGAGGAGTGGGGATACGGAGGGAGAGGAGTGTGAGAGAACGGGAGGAGGGATTGTGTGGAGAGAGAAAGGATGCAGGGGGGAGTATGGGAGAGGGAGAGGAGGTGGGTGGGGGAGATAGGAAAATGTAGCAAGAGAACGGGAGGAGTGTGGGGAGAGGGGGAGGAGTGGGGAGACAGTGTGGGAGGAGTGTGAAAGAGAGGGAGGAAGGATAGTGTGGAGAGCGAGTTAGAGGAATGTGAGGATGGAGGGGAGGAGTGGGGAGAGTGAAACGAGGGTGGGGAGGAATGTAGCGAGAACGAGGGGTACAGGGGAAAGAGGTACAAGAGGAGTGATGGGAGAGAGTGGAGGAGTGGGGAGTGAGTGGAGGAATGTGGCAGAGAAATGGGAGGGGAGGGATAGAGGAAGGAGTGAGGCGAGAGAGGGGAGGTATGTGGGGAGAGAGAGATGGGGCAGAGAATGGACGAACGGGGGCGAGAGGTGAGGAGATAGAGGTGGAGGTGTGTGGGGAATGAGGGGGAATGTGGGGAGAGAGAGGGGGAATGGGGGAGACAGAGGGGGAGGAGTGTGGGGACACAGAATGAGAGGAGTGGTGAGTGTGTGGGGAGAAAGACAGAGTGTGGGGTGGAGAATGAGAGGAGAGTGGGGAGAGAGGGGGTGTGGAGAGAGATGGCGAGGTGTGTGGGGAGAGAGATTGGAGGTGGCAGGACAGAGGGGAGTGTCGGGAGAGAGTGGGGAGGAGTGTGGAGAGAGGGGAAGAGATGGAAAGTCAGACGGTCAGAAAATTGGGGAGAGAGACGGGGGATCGGTTTGGGAGAGAGAGAATGGACGGAGGGGGAGGGAGAGAGGCAGAGAGAGTGAGGAGTGTTGGGGAGACGCATTATGTGTTACTCACATGTATGCAGGAGAAAGATATTTATTCATTTTAACCACTGCCTATTAAAATGAAAATAACAAATAAAAACGTCTGCACCGGCCAACGTGGATAGAACAGCAAGATGCAGTGAGAGCTCATTAGAGATGAGATTAATTACTGATAGTGTCACTGCTTATCCAGACCCATCACTGACCACACTGATAATGTCACTGCTTATCCAGACCCATCACTGACCACACTGATAATGTCACTGCTTATCCAGACCCATCACTAACCACACTGATAATGTCACGGCTTATCCAGACCCATCACTAACCACACTGATAATGTCACTGCTTATCCAGACCCATCACTGACCACACAGATAATGTCACTGTTTATCCACACCCATCACTGACCACATTAACGTAACACAGGTATGTTCTTTGTATCATCCATTCCAAGGACATCTCACATACTGTAACAACCAGCTACCCAGTTCCATCGCACGCTGCTCAGATATATTTTCACCAGTGACAACATTGACAACATTTGCCTCGTGCTGATTGGTACGGACACCTCTGAACTCACTGATGGTTTCACGTCCCATCTGCTTATGATTCTGAACGCATTTGCGCTACAAATGAATACCCATAAACAGAAAAATCAAGACTTAACTGTTCCTCCAAGTTCCAGCGCTTTCCTCAGTTGTACTTCAAATATCTGCGAGGCCCTTTTGTGTAGTTCTGGTCACCATATTACAGATATGATGTCCTGTTGCCAGAGACAGTGCGGAACAGATTCACCAGGATGTTATCTGGAATGGACAGCGTTAGTTTGAAGACAGAATCAATTGGGTGGGATTGTTCTCCTTGGAGCGCAGGAGGACGAGGGGTGATCTTATCATATATATATATATATATATCATATATATATATCATATATATATATACAGCCGGTAACAGGCCTTTTCAGCCCACCAAGTCCGTGCCACCC
>NW_027602861.1:0-1377 GCF_053455715.1 Rhinoraja longicauda | reverse complement strand
GAGGTTCCGCTACGTGCCGGGGGTGGTAAATACAATAATAATACTATAGTAATAATAATTAATATTATTAACAATAATAAGAATTAATCAAAGATTGATTGATCGATGGGTGGGTGGGTGGATGGATGTCAGGAGGAACCGTACACCAATAAAGATTTTAATGCGTTGCATCAGTTGCATTTAACATTTGAGTGGTTTTGCATGATTATTGCAATTAATTTTATTACATTAAACATCCCAGGAGGCTGCAATATTTCTTTAATGCAAGGCCATCACTGCATTTAACTTTGCAGCAGTCTGCAATGTTATCATAATACGATGCATTTGTTGCATTGAACATTTGAGAGATTTTGCATGATTATTACAATGATTTTAATGCGTTTAATACCCCAGAACAGCTGCAATTTTGATTTAATGCAAGGCCTGCGCTGCATTTAACATTGCAGGAGCCTGCAAAGTTGTTCTAATGTGTTGCATTAATTGCATTTAACATTTGAGAGGTTTTGCAAAATTATTGCAATTAATTTTATTGCATTTAACATCCCAGGGGTTGCAATATTGCTTTAATGCAACGCCAGCGCTGCATTTAACAATGCAGCAGCCTGCAAAGTTATCCTAATACGATGCATTAGTCGCATTTAACATTTGAGAGGCTTTGCAGGATTATTATTGCATTTCACATCGCAGGGTGTTGCAATATTTCTTTAATGCAAGGCGATCACTGCATTTAACATTGCAGCAGCCTGAAAAGTCATCCTAATGCGATGCATTTGTTGCATTTAACATTTGAGAGGTTTTGCAAAATTATTGCAATTAATTTTATTGCATTTAACATCCCAGGGGTTGCAATATTGCTTTAATGCAACGCCAGCGCTGCATTTAACAATGCAGCAGCCTGCAAAGTTATCCTAATACGATTAATTAGTCGCATTTAACATTTGAGAGGTTTTACAGGATTATTATTGCATTTCACATCGCAGGGTGTTGCAATATTTCTTTAATGCAAGGCGATCACTGCATTTAACATTGCAGCAGCCTGAAAAGTCATCCTAATGCGATGCATTTGTTGCATTTAACATTTGAGAGGTTTTGCAAAATTATTGCAATTAATTTTATTGCATTTAACATCCCAGGGGGTTGCAGTATTGCTTTAATGCAACGCCAGCGCTGCATTTAACAATGCAGCAGCCTGCAAAGTTATCCTAATACGATGCATTAGTCGCATTTAACATTTGAGAGGTTTTGCAGGATTATTATTGCATTTCACATCGCAGGGTGTTGCAATATTTCTTTAATGCAAGGCGATCACTGCATTTAACATTGCAGCAGCCTGAAATGTCATCCTAATGCGATGCATTTGTTGCATTTAACATTTGA
>NW_027602860.1:0-22500 GCF_053455715.1 Rhinoraja longicauda | reverse complement strand
GGTGGGAGTGGGCATCGTGTTGTGAGTGTGTAAGGGTCCTATCGCTCCCTTCAATAGTCCATCTTTTCTGGGGGAGCTAGCTGTGTTCCAGGTGTGATGGGGGGTCTCTGGGTCTAAGGGGTCCTCTGATGCAGGTTGAATCATCTATTTACAAAGGTTTAAGATCCTCTTTTGGGGGTCTTTTGGGTTGTTTGGGGAGGGCCTATGCAACCCGATGTTACGGTTAGTTTCTGGGGGTGGGGGTTATAGCCTATCCTTGTTGAGTTGAGGGTAGGTGCCAAGGGTCTTTTTGGGACTGTTTGGGGTGATCCAGTGCAGTACGCTGTTAGGGTTAGGTTTGGGGGGTGGGCACAGGGGCCATCTCTGGCGTGAGGATGGAGGGTGCCGCCTAACTTGCTGCGGTTTGAGGGTGGGTGCCTAGGGGTTTTTTGGGGACTGTTTGGGGTGGTCTGGTGTAGTCTGGTGTTAGGGTTAGGTTTATGGGTGGGGAAGGGAGCATAGGGAACCCCTCTGGGGTGAGGGTGGAGGGTATCATCTATCCTTGTGAGGTAGGGGTATAGGTGTCAAGGGTCTTTTGGGTCGTTTGGGGTGATCTGGGATGAGGGTGGGAGGGTATTGCCATTCTTGTTGGGGTGAGTGTTGAGAGTTGTAATCATATTATAATCCTTTCTCCTTGTAATCTTATCTGAAACAGCATCCCCAGCTTGCAGAGATGGTCACTTTAGTTGTGTATTAATGTCCCTTCATGCTGTGACTGCCCTCTCCTGTCCAACCATATGTTTGCATCCTGCCTGTTTAGAGGGATGTATAAGTCTGTGCCTGTAATTATTCTTGTCAACGCTATTTAGGTTGGTATCTTAATACCATATTTCCCCGTGGATTAGGTTTCCCCCTCCTGACTCTTTGAATCTTTTGTGTGGCCTGCCACTCCTGCGATTTTGATTTGCCCGGGTGATGAGGCCCGTGTCACTGCATAGGTTAGGTTGTGATTTGTCGGACAGTAGGCCAAAATGCCCTCTGGCGCTTAATGATCTCCCCCTGGAGATTCCTTTTCGCCATATACTGCCACTTTAGTCTGGCCCACGGTCTCATCACCCTTGTCCAAATCTGTTCGCCTTTTAACTTGCCCTTCTGTCGATTTTTAGGAGTCAGTCAGGTTCCACCCTAAGTTTGAGTTTATGCTAGGTTCAGGCCATTGGGTTCTTTCGTCTGTAACGCTTTGATCCATAGCCTCTCTGCCCTCTTCCTACGCCCGGTTGACCAATTTACGTTTGTTTCCAGACCCATGATCTCAAGGGACTGGACCCCGTGCTGTTGGAAGTGTCTGCTAATGGGGACGGACTGGTCTCCCCTCGTGATGTTGCTGATGTGTCCTGTCAGTCTGACTCTGAGGCTGTTGCCTGTTTCGCCAATGTACAGTAAGTGGCACTGCTTACATTTAATTGCATACACTACATTCTTTTGCTCGCAGGTTATTCTCTGTGCTATCTGCTTTCTCTTTCCCGTCACAGTGTTCTCTATGTTTTTGGCTATTGTCAAGTGAATGCAGGCCCTACATTGCCTTTGACCGCAGCCTGAGCTCGTTTGGAGGCTAGTACTGACCAAGATATCCTTCAGGTTTTTAGCCCTCTTGAACGCTGACATTGCTTTGTATCCCTGCAGTGTGACAAATCCTCTTTGGAATTGTTCAAAGCGGCCCTTGACTATTTTGTGGGCCTGGACGGCCATGCTACCGTACCCTGTTATTAGTGGCAAGTTGCGTGTCAAGCCTGGCCTGGGTCTGGGTCCTTGCGTGCCTTTTAGGAAGTCTGCCTTAATGTGTCTTAATCTACGTCTGCAGTACCCCCTCTGCCTGAGAGCGGTGAAAAGGGTGGTGGTGGCCTGGGCAAAGTCCTCCTCCCTGGTGCATATCCGGTGAAAGCGTGTCAGTTGTGACTTGACAATACCCCTAAAGGTGTGTTTTGGGTGGTGGCTCGTGGTGTGTAAAAGGGTGTGGGTGTCTGTGGGTTTGAAAAAGACTTTGGTGGCTAGTTTTTGGACTTGGTCGTCAGCTGACGTTAGTTTAAAGACTGTAGTGTCGAGGAAGTCTACCCTCTCCCTGCTTGTCAAAGCTTTAATTTTGATGGAAGGGTGGTGGGCATTAAGTATGTCGATGAACCCCTCTAACTCCCCTTCTGAGTGTGTCCACACTCCCCAGATGTCATCTAAGAACCTGTAGTAGCACATGGGGCGCTTGGGGCATTTCAGGAAGGCCGTCTCTTCCCACTCTGCCATGTATATGTTGGCATAAGCCGGGGCAAACTTCTTCCCCATTGCCGTCCCTTTAACTTGTAGGTAGAACTCCCCGTTAAATTCAAAATCGTTCTTTGTCAATCCCAGGTAAAGTAATTTGACTAAGGCCTCGTCTGGTCTCTCCAGGTCAGGATTTCTCTGCAGGGTGTTTTTAACCGCCTCTATCCCCCTGTCTGTCTCTATGTTTGTGTACAGGCTTTCCACATCCATGGTAAAGAGTATCGCATCGGGTGGTATGCTAAGGGAGTTGACTATTCGAGTGAAGTGGTAGGTGTCTTTAATGTAGCTGGGGTGTTGCTGTGCCAGTGGATTGGACTGGGCAACGACTTTTCCAGTTTCGCTATCGCTGTAGCTTCATCAGGGAAAGAGATCTACTTCTGGTCGGTGTGTGGTTTATAAAGGGTGGGTTGAAAGTACCTCCCTTTCTGGGTTTATTCCTCCCATGTGTTGTCTTAGGACCGGTCACTTTGGTTGGGACTGCTGATGTCATACCTATTCTTTGTCTCAATTCGTCGGTCCACTTCTTTGTGTTCTTTGGTTGTGTTCCTGGCCTCCTGCTTTTTGATCTGCTGTTAATGTTTTCTGCATTCCTCTGGCCTCCTGTCTATTATCATGTTCTGCAATCTTTGTTGTGAGTGAGTGTGCTTTGCAAACCCATACCTGGTCTGTGGCCATTGTGTGATGGGGGGGGGGGTTTGTGGCTGAGGTGGGAGTGGGCATCGTGTTGTGAGTGTGTAAGGGTCCTATCGCTCCCTTCAATAGTCCATCTTTTCTGGGGGAGCTAGCTGTGTTCCAGGTGTGATGGGGGGTCTCTGGGTCTAAGGGGTCCTCTGATGCAGGTTGAATCATCTATTTACAAAGGTTTAAGATCCTCTTTTGGGGGTCTTTTGGGTTGTTTGGGGAGGGCCTATGCAACCCGATGTTACGGTTAGTTTCTGGGGGTGGGGGTTATAGCCTATCCTTGTTGAGTTGAGGGTAGGTGCCAAGGGTCTTTTTGGGACTGTTTGGGGTGATCCAGTGCAGTACGCTGTTAGGGTTAGGTTTGGGGGGTGGGCACAGGGGCCATCTCTGGCGTGAGGATGGAGGGTGCCGCCTAACTTGCTGCGGTTTGAGGGTGGGTGCCTAGGGGTTTTTTGGGGACTGTTTGGGGTGGTCTGGTGTAGTCTGGTGTTAGGGTTAGGTTTATGGGTGGGGAAGGGAGCATAGGGAACCCCTCTGGGGTGAGGGTGGAGGGTATCATCTATCCTTGTGAGGTAGGGGTATAGGTGTCAAGGGTCTTTTGGGTCGTTTGGGGTGATCTGGGATGAGGGTGGGAGGGTATTGCCATTCTTGTTGGGGTGAGTGTTGAGAGTTGTAATCATATTATAATCCTTTCTCCTTGTAATCTTATCTGAAACAGCATCCCCAGCTTGCAGAGATGGTCACTTTAGTTGTGTATTAATGTCCCTTCATGCTGTGACTGCCCTCTCCTGTCCAACCATATGTTTGCATCCTGCCTGTTTAGAGGGATGTATAAGTCTGTGCCTGTAATTATTCTTGTCAACGCTATTTAGGTTGGTATCTTAATACCATATTTCCCCGTGGATTAGGTTTCCCCCTCCTGACTCTTTGAATCTTTTGTGTGGCCTGCCACTCCTGCGATTTTGATTTGCCCGGGTGATGAGGCCCGTGTCACTGCATAGGTTAGGTTGTGATTTGTCGGACAGTAGGCCAAAATGCCCTCTGGCGCTTAATGATCTCCCCCTGGAGATTCCTTTTCGCCATATACTGCCACTTTAGTCTGGCCCACGGTCTCATCACCCTTGTCCAAATCTGTTCGCCTTTTAACTTGCCCTTCTGTCGATTTTTAGGAGTCAGTCAGGTTCCACCCTAAGTTTGAGTTTATGCTAGGTTCAGGCCATTGGGTTCTTTCGTCTGTAACGCTTTGATCCATAGCCTCTCTGCCCTCTTCCTACGCCCGGTTGACCAATTTACGTTTGTTTCCAGACCCATGATCTCAAGGGACTGGACCCCGTGCTGTTGGAAGTGTCTGCTAATGGGGACGGACTGGTCTCCCCTCGTGATGTTGCTGATGTGTCCTGTCAGTCTGACTCTGAGGCTGTTGCCTGTTTCGCCAATGTACAGTAAGTGGCACTGCTTACATTTAATTGCATACACTACATTCTTTTGCTCGCAGGTTATTCTCTGTGCTATCTGCTTTCTCTTTCCCGTCACAGTGTTCTCTATGTTTTTGGCTATTGTCAAGTGAATGCAGGCCCTACATTGCCTTTGACCGCAGCCTGAGCTCGTTTGGAGGCTAGTACTGACCAAGATATCCTTCAGGTTTTTAGCCCTCTTGAACGCTGACATTGCTTTGTATCCCTGCAGTGTGACAAATCCTCTTTGGAATTGTTCAAAGCGGCCCTTGACTATTTTGTGGGCCTGGACGGCCATGCTACCGTACCCTGTTATTAGTGGCAAGTTGCGTGTCAAGCCTGGCCTGGGTCTGGGTCCTTGCGTGCCTTTTAGGAAGTCTGCCTTAATGTGTCTTAATCTACGTCTGCAGTACCCCCTCTGCCTGAGAGCGGTGAAAAGGGTGGTGGTGGCCTGGGCAAAGTCCTCCTCCCTGGTGCATATCCGGTGAAAGCGTGTCAGTTGTGACTTGACAATACCCCTAAAGGTGTGTTTTGGGTGGTGGCTCGTGGTGTGTAAAAGGGTGTGGGTGTCTGTGGGTTTGAAAAAGACTTTGGTGGCTAGTTTTTGGACTTGGTCGTCAGCTGACGTTAGTTTAAAGACTGTAGTGTCGAGGAAGTCTACCCTCTCCCTGCTTGTCAAAGCTTTAATTTTGATGGAAGGGTGGTGGGCATTAAGTATGTCGATGAACCCCTCTAACTCCCCTTCTGAGTGTGTCCACACTCCCCAGATGTCATCTAAGAACCTGTAGTAGCACATGGGGCGCTTGGGGCATTTCAGGAAGGCCGTCTCTTCCCACTCTGCCATGTATATGTTGGCATAAGCCGGGGCAAACTTCTTCCCCATTGCCGTCCCTTTAACTTGTAGGTAGAACTCCCCGTTAAATTCAAAATCGTTCTTTGTCAATCCCAGGTAAAGTAATTTGACTAAGGCCTCGTCTGGTCTCTCCAGGTCAGGATTTCTCTGCAGGGTGTTTTTAACCGCCTCTATCCCCCTGTCTGTCTCTATGTTTGTGTACAGGCTTTCCACATCCATGGTAAAGAGTATCGCATCGGGTGGTATGCTAAGGGAGTTGACTATTCGAGTGAAGTGGTAGGTGTCTTTAATGTAGCTGGGGTGTTGCTGTGCCAGTGGATTGGACTGGGCAACGACTTTTCCAGTTTCGCTATCGCTGTAGCTTCATCAGGGAAAGAGATCTACTTCTGGTCGGTGTGTGGTTTATAAAGGGTGGGTTGAAAGTACCTCCCTTTCTGGGTTTATTCCTCCCATGTGTTGTCTTAGGACCGGTCACTTTGGTTGGGACTGCTGATGTCATACCTATTCTTTGTCTCAATTCGTCGGTCCACTTCTTTGTGTTCTTTGGTTGTGTTCCTGGCCTCCTGCTTTTTGATCTGCTGTTAATGTTTTCTGCATTCCTCTGGCCTCCTGTCTATTATCATGTTCTGCAATCTTTGTTGTGAGTGAGTGTGCTTTGCAAACCCATACCTGGTCTGTGGCCATTGTGTGATGGGGGGGGGGGTTTGTGGCTGAGGTGGGAGTGGGCATCGTGTTGTGAGTGTGTAAGGGTCCTATCGCTCCCTTCAATAGTCCATCTTTTCTGGGGGAGCTAGCTGTGTTCCAGGTGTGATGGGGGGTCTCTGGGTCTAAGGGGTCCTCTGATGCAGGTTGAATCATCTATTTACAAAGGTTTAAGATCCTCTTTTGGGGGTCTTTTGGGTTGTTTGGGGAGGGCCTATGCAACCCGATGTTACGGTTAGTTTCTGGGGGTGGGGGTTATAGCCTATCCTTGTTGAGTTGAGGGTAGGTGCCAAGGGTCTTTTTGGGACTGTTTGGGGTGATCCAGTGCAGTACGCTGTTAGGGTTAGGTTTGGGGGGTGGGCACAGGGGCCATCTCTGGCGTGAGGATGGAGGGTGCCGCCTAACTTGCTGCGGTTTGAGGGTGGGTGCCTAGGGGTTTTTTGGGGACTGTTTGGGGTGGTCTGGTGTAGTCTGGTGTTAGGGTTAGGTTTATGGGTGGGGAAGGGAGCATAGGGAACCCCTCTGGGGTGAGGGTGGAGGGTATCATCTATCCTTGTGAGGTAGGGGTATAGGTGTCAAGGGTCTTTTGGGTCGTTTGGGGTGATCTGGGATGAGGGTGGGAGGGTATTGCCATTCTTGTTGGGGTGAGTGTTGAGAGTTGTAATCATATTATAATCCTTTCTCCTTGTAATCTTATCTGAAACAGCATCCCCAGCTTGCAGAGATGGTCACTTTAGTTGTGTATTAATGTCCCTTCATGCTGTGACTGCCCTCTCCTGTCCAACCATATGTTTGCATCCTGCCTGTTTAGAGGGATGTATAAGTCTGTGCCTGTAATTATTCTTGTCAACGCTATTTAGGTTGGTATCTTAATACCATATTTCCCCGTGGATTAGGTTTCCCCCTCCTGACTCTTTGAATCTTTTGTGTGGCCTGCCACTCCTGCGATTTTGATTTGCCCGGGTGATGAGGCCCGTGTCACTGCATAGGTTAGGTTGTGATTTGTCGGACAGTAGGCCAAAATGCCCTCTGGCGCTTAATGATCTCCCCCTGGAGATTCCTTTTCGCCATATACTGCCACTTTAGTCTGGCCCACGGTCTCATCACCCTTGTCCAAATCTGTTCGCCTTTTAACTTGCCCTTCTGTCGATTTTTAGGAGTCAGTCAGGTTCCACCCTAAGTTTGAGTTTATGCTAGGTTCAGGCCATTGGGTTCTTTCGTCTGTAACGCTTTGATCCATAGCCTCTCTGCCCTCTTCCTACGCCCGGTTGACCAATTTACGTTTGTTTCCAGACCCATGATCTCAAGGGACTGGACCCCGTGCTGTTGGAAGTGTCTGCTAATGGGGACGGACTGGTCTCCCCTCGTGATGTTGCTGATGTGTCCTGTCAGTCTGACTCTGAGGCTGTTGCCTGTTTCGCCAATGTACAGTAAGTGGCACTGCTTACATTTAATTGCATACACTACATTCTTTTGCTCGCAGGTTATTCTCTGTGCTATCTGCTTTCTCTTTCCCGTCACAGTGTTCTCTATGTTTTTGGCTATTGTCAAGTGAATGCAGGCCCTACATTGCCTTTGACCGCAGCCTGAGCTCGTTTGGAGGCTAGTACTGACCAAGATATCCTTCAGGTTTTTAGCCCTCTTGAACGCTGACATTGCTTTGTATCCCTGCAGTGTGACAAATCCTCTTTGGAATTGTTCAAAGCGGCCCTTGACTATTTTGTGGGCCTGGACGGCCATGCTACCGTACCCTGTTATTAGTGGCAAGTTGCGTGTCAAGCCTGGCCTGGGTCTGGGTCCTTGCGTGCCTTTTAGGAAGTCTGCCTTAATGTGTCTTAATCTACGTCTGCAGTACCCCCTCTGCCTGAGAGCGGTGAAAAGGGTGGTGGTGGCCTGGGCAAAGTCCTCCTCCCTGGTGCATATCCGGTGAAAGCGTGTCAGTTGTGACTTGACAATACCCCTAAAGGTGTGTTTTGGGTGGTGGCTCGTGGTGTGTAAAAGGGTGTGGGTGTCTGTGGGTTTGAAAAAGACTTTGGTGGCTAGTTTTTGGACTTGGTCGTCAGCTGACGTTAGTTTAAAGACTGTAGTGTCGAGGAAGTCTACCCTCTCCCTGCTTGTCAAAGCTTTAATTTTGATGGAAGGGTGGTGGGCATTAAGTATGTCGATGAACCCCTCTAACTCCCCTTCTGAGTGTGTCCACACTCCCCAGATGTCATCTAAGAACCTGTAGTAGCACATGGGGCGCTTGGGGCATTTCAGGAAGGCCGTCTCTTCCCACTCTGCCATGTATATGTTGGCATAAGCCGGGGCAAACTTCTTCCCCATTGCCGTCCCTTTAACTTGTAGGTAGAACTCCCCGTTAAATTCAAAATCGTTCTTTGTCAATCCCAGGTAAAGTAATTTGACTAAGGCCTCGTCTGGTCTCTCCAGGTCAGGATTTCTCTGCAGGGTGTTTTTAACCGCCTCTATCCCCCTGTCTGTCTCTATGTTTGTGTACAGGCTTTCCACATCCATGGTAAAGAGTATCGCATCGGGTGGTATGCTAAGGGAGTTGACTATTCGAGTGAAGTGGTAGGTGTCTTTAATGTAGCTGGGGTGTTGCTGTGCCAGTGGATTGGACTGGGCAACGACTTTTCCAGTTTCGCTATCGCTGTAGCTTCATCAGGGAAAGAGATCTACTTCTGGTCGGTGTGTGGTTTATAAAGGGTGGGTTGAAAGTACCTCCCTTTCTGGGTTTATTCCTCCCATGTGTTGTCTTAGGACCGGTCACTTTGGTTGGGACTGCTGATGTCATACCTATTCTTTGTCTCAATTCGTCGGTCCACTTCTTTGTGTTCTTTGGTTGTGTTCCTGGCCTCCTGCTTTTTGATCTGCTGTTAATGTTTTCTGCATTCCTCTGGCCTCCTGTCTATTATCATGTTCTGCAATCTTTGTTGTGAGTGAGTGTGCTTTGCAAACCCATACCTGGTCTGTGGCCATTGTGTGATGGGGGGGGGGGTTTGTGGCTGAGGTGGGAGTGGGCATCGTGTTGTGAGTGTGTAAGGGTCCTATCGCTCCCTTCAATAGTCCATCTTTTCTGGGGGAGCTAGCTGTGTTCCAGGTGTGATGGGGGGTCTCTGGGTCTAAGGGGTCCTCTGATGCAGGTTGAATCATCTATTTACAAAGGTTTAAGATCCTCTTTTGGGGGTCTTTTGGGTTGTTTGGGGAGGGCCTATGCAACCCGATGTTACGGTTAGTTTCTGGGGGTGGGGGTTATAGCCTATCCTTGTTGAGTTGAGGGTAGGTGCCAAGGGTCTTTTTGGGACTGTTTGGGGTGATCCAGTGCAGTACGCTGTTAGGGTTAGGTTTGGGGGGTGGGCACAGGGGCCATCTCTGGCGTGAGGATGGAGGGTGCCGCCTAACTTGCTGCGGTTTGAGGGTGGGTGCCTAGGGGTTTTTTGGGGACTGTTTGGGGTGGTCTGGTGTAGTCTGGTGTTAGGGTTAGGTTTATGGGTGGGGAAGGGAGCATAGGGAACCCCTCTGGGGTGAGGGTGGAGGGTATCATCTATCCTTGTGAGGTAGGGGTATAGGTGTCAAGGGTCTTTTGGGTCGTTTGGGGTGATCTGGGATGAGGGTGGGAGGGTATTGCCATTCTTGTTGGGGTGAGTGTTGAGAGTTGTAATCATATTATAATCCTTTCTCCTTGTAATCTTATCTGAAACAGCATCCCCAGCTTGCAGAGATGGTCACTTTAGTTGTGTATTAATGTCCCTTCATGCTGTGACTGCCCTCTCCTGTCCAACCATATGTTTGCATCCTGCCTGTTTAGAGGGATGTATAAGTCTGTGCCTGTAATTATTCTTGTCAACGCTATTTAGGTTGGTATCTTAATACCATATTTCCCCGTGGATTAGGTTTCCCCCTCCTGACTCTTTGAATCTTTTGTGTGGCCTGCCACTCCTGCGATTTTGATTTGCCCGGGTGATGAGGCCCGTGTCACTGCATAGGTTAGGTTGTGATTTGTCGGACAGTAGGCCAAAATGCCCTCTGGCGCTTAATGATCTCCCCCTGGAGATTCCTTTTCGCCATATACTGCCACTTTAGTCTGGCCCACGGTCTCATCACCCTTGTCCAAATCTGTTCGCCTTTTAACTTGCCCTTCTGTCGATTTTTAGGAGTCAGTCAGGTTCCACCCTAAGTTTGAGTTTATGCTAGGTTCAGGCCATTGGGTTCTTTCGTCTGTAACGCTTTGATCCATAGCCTCTCTGCCCTCTTCCTACGCCCGGTTGACCAATTTACGTTTGTTTCCAGACCCATGATCTCAAGGGACTGGACCCCGTGCTGTTGGAAGTGTCTGCTAATGGGGACGGACTGGTCTCCCCTCGTGATGTTGCTGATGTGTCCTGTCAGTCTGACTCTGAGGCTGTTGCCTGTTTCGCCAATGTACAGTAAGTGGCACTGCTTACATTTAATTGCATACACTACATTCTTTTGCTCGCAGGTTATTCTCTGTGCTATCTGCTTTCTCTTTCCCGTCACAGTGTTCTCTATGTTTTTGGCTATTGTCAAGTGAATGCAGGCCCTACATTGCCTTTGACCGCAGCCTGAGCTCGTTTGGAGGCTAGTACTGACCAAGATATCCTTCAGGTTTTTAGCCCTCTTGAACGCTGACATTGCTTTGTATCCCTGCAGTGTGACAAATCCTCTTTGGAATTGTTCAAAGCGGCCCTTGACTATTTTGTGGGCCTGGACGGCCATGCTACCGTACCCTGTTATTAGTGGCAAGTTGCGTGTCAAGCCTGGCCTGGGTCTGGGTCCTTGCGTGCCTTTTAGGAAGTCTGCCTTAATGTGTCTTAATCTACGTCTGCAGTACCCCCTCTGCCTGAGAGCGGTGAAAAGGGTGGTGGTGGCCTGGGCAAAGTCCTCCTCCCTGGTGCATATCCGGTGAAAGCGTGTCAGTTGTGACTTGACAATACCCCTAAAGGTGTGTTTTGGGTGGTGGCTCGTGGTGTGTAAAAGGGTGTGGGTGTCTGTGGGTTTGAAAAAGACTTTGGTGGCTAGTTTTTGGACTTGGTCGTCAGCTGACGTTAGTTTAAAGACTGTAGTGTCGAGGAAGTCTACCCTCTCCCTGCTTGTCAAAGCTTTAATTTTGATGGAAGGGTGGTGGGCATTAAGTATGTCGATGAACCCCTCTAACTCCCCTTCTGAGTGTGTCCACACTCCCCAGATGTCATCTAAGAACCTGTAGTAGCACATGGGGCGCTTGGGGCATTTCAGGAAGGCCGTCTCTTCCCACTCTGCCATGTATATGTTGGCATAAGCCGGGGCAAACTTCTTCCCCATTGCCGTCCCTTTAACTTGTAGGTAGAACTCCCCGTTAAATTCAAAATCGTTCTTTGTCAATCCCAGGTAAAGTAATTTGACTAAGGCCTCGTCTGGTCTCTCCAGGTCAGGATTTCTCTGCAGGGTGTTTTTAACCGCCTCTATCCCCCTGTCTGTCTCTATGTTTGTGTACAGGCTTTCCACATCCATGGTAAAGAGTATCGCATCGGGTGGTATGCTAAGGGAGTTGACTATTCGAGTGAAGTGGTAGGTGTCTTTAATGTAGCTGGGGTGTTGCTGTGCCAGTGGATTGGACTGGGCAACGACTTTTCCAGTTTCGCTATCGCTGTAGCTTCATCAGGGAAAGAGATCTACTTCTGGTCGGTGTGTGGTTTATAAAGGGTGGGTTGAAAGTACCTCCCTTTCTGGGTTTATTCCTCCCATGTGTTGTCTTAGGACCGGTCACTTTGGTTGGGACTGCTGATGTCATACCTATTCTTTGTCTCAATTCGTCGGTCCACTTCTTTGTGTTCTTTGGTTGTGTTCCTGGCCTCCTGCTTTTTGATCTGCTGTTAATGTTTTCTGCATTCCTCTGGCCTCCTGTCTATTATCATGTTCTGCAATCTTTGTTGTGAGTGAGTGTGCTTTGCAAACCCATACCTGGTCTGTGGCCATTGTGTGATGGGGGGGGGGGTTTGTGGCTGAGGTGGGAGTGGGCATCGTGTTGTGAGTGTGTAAGGGTCCTATCGCTCCCTTCAATAGTCCATCTTTTCTGGGGGAGCTAGCTGTGTTCCAGGTGTGATGGGGGGTCTCTGGGTCTAAGGGGTCCTCTGATGCAGGTTGAATCATCTATTTACAAAGGTTTAAGATCCTCTTTTGGGGGTCTTTTGGGTTGTTTGGGGAGGGCCTATGCAACCCGATGTTACGGTTAGTTTCTGGGGGTGGGGGTTATAGCCTATCCTTGTTGAGTTGAGGGTAGGTGCCAAGGGTCTTTTTGGGACTGTTTGGGGTGATCCAGTGCAGTACGCTGTTAGGGTTAGGTTTGGGGGGTGGGCACAGGGGCCATCTCTGGCGTGAGGATGGAGGGTGCCGCCTAACTTGCTGCGGTTTGAGGGTGGGTGCCTAGGGGTTTTTTGGGGACTGTTTGGGGTGGTCTGGTGTAGTCTGGTGTTAGGGTTAGGTTTATGGGTGGGGAAGGGAGCATAGGGAACCCCTCTGGGGTGAGGGTGGAGGGTATCATCTATCCTTGTGAGGTAGGGGTATAGGTGTCAAGGGTCTTTTGGGTCGTTTGGGGTGATCTGGGATGAGGGTGGGAGGGTATTGCCATTCTTGTTGGGGTGAGTGTTGAGAGTTGTAATCATATTATAATCCTTTCTCCTTGTAATCTTATCTGAAACAGCATCCCCAGCTTGCAGAGATGGTCACTTTAGTTGTGTATTAATGTCCCTTCATGCTGTGACTGCCCTCTCCTGTCCAACCATATGTTTGCATCCTGCCTGTTTAGAGGGATGTATAAGTCTGTGCCTGTAATTATTCTTGTCAACGCTATTTAGGTTGGTATCTTAATACCATATTTCCCCGTGGATTAGGTTTCCCCCTCCTGACTCTTTGAATCTTTTGTGTGGCCTGCCACTCCTGCGATTTTGATTTGCCCGGGTGATGAGGCCCGTGTCACTGCATAGGTTAGGTTGTGATTTGTCGGACAGTAGGCCAAAATGCCCTCTGGCGCTTAATGATCTCCCCCTGGAGATTCCTTTTCGCCATATACTGCCACTTTAGTCTGGCCCACGGTCTCATCACCCTTGTCCAAATCTGTTCGCCTTTTAACTTGCCCTTCTGTCGATTTTTAGGAGTCAGTCAGGTTCCACCCTAAGTTTGAGTTTATGCTAGGTTCAGGCCATTGGGTTCTTTCGTCTGTAACGCTTTGATCCATAGCCTCTCTGCCCTCTTCCTACGCCCGGTTGACCAATTTACGTTTGTTTCCAGACCCATGATCTCAAGGGACTGGACCCCGTGCTGTTGGAAGTGTCTGCTAATGGGGACGGACTGGTCTCCCCTCGTGATGTTGCTGATGTGTCCTGTCAGTCTGACTCTGAGGCTGTTGCCTGTTTCGCCAATGTACAGTAAGTGGCACTGCTTACATTTAATTGCATACACTACATTCTTTTGCTCGCAGGTTATTCTCTGTGCTATCTGCTTTCTCTTTCCCGTCACAGTGTTCTCTATGTTTTTGGCTATTGTCAAGTGAATGCAGGCCCTACATTGCCTTTGACCGCAGCCTGAGCTCGTTTGGAGGCTAGTACTGACCAAGATATCCTTCAGGTTTTTAGCCCTCTTGAACGCTGACATTGCTTTGTATCCCTGCAGTGTGACAAATCCTCTTTGGAATTGTTCAAAGCGGCCCTTGACTATTTTGTGGGCCTGGACGGCCATGCTACCGTACCCTGTTATTAGTGGCAAGTTGCGTGTCAAGCCTGGCCTGGGTCTGGGTCCTTGCGTGCCTTTTAGGAAGTCTGCCTTAATGTGTCTTAATCTACGTCTGCAGTACCCCCTCTGCCTGAGAGCGGTGAAAAGGGTGGTGGTGGCCTGGGCAAAGTCCTCCTCCCTGGTGCATATCCGGTGAAAGCGTGTCAGTTGTGACTTGACAATACCCCTAAAGGTGTGTTTTGGGTGGTGGCTCGTGGTGTGTAAAAGGGTGTGGGTGTCTGTGGGTTTGAAAAAGACTTTGGTGGCTAGTTTTTGGACTTGGTCGTCAGCTGACGTTAGTTTAAAGACTGTAGTGTCGAGGAAGTCTACCCTCTCCCTGCTTGTCAAAGCTTTAATTTTGATGGAAGGGTGGTGGGCATTAAGTATGTCGATGAACCCCTCTAACTCCCCTTCTGAGTGTGTCCACACTCCCCAGATGTCATCTAAGAACCTGTAGTAGCACATGGGGCGCTTGGGGCATTTCAGGAAGGCCGTCTCTTCCCACTCTGCCATGTATATGTTGGCATAAGCCGGGGCAAACTTCTTCCCCATTGCCGTCCCTTTAACTTGTAGGTAGAACTCCCCGTTAAATTCAAAATCGTTCTTTGTCAATCCCAGGTAAAGTAATTTGACTAAGGCCTCGTCTGGTCTCTCCAGGTCAGGATTTCTCTGCAGGGTGTTTTTAACCGCCTCTATCCCCCTGTCTGTCTCTATGTTTGTGTACAGGCTTTCCACATCCATGGTAAAGAGTATCGCATCGGGTGGTATGCTAAGGGAGTTGACTATTCGAGTGAAGTGGTAGGTGTCTTTAATGTAGCTGGGGTGTTGCTGTGCCAGTGGATTGGACTGGGCAACGACTTTTCCAGTTTCGCTATCGCTGTAGCTTCATCAGGGAAAGAGATCTACTTCTGGTCGGTGTGTGGTTTATAAAGGGTGGGTTGAAAGTACCTCCCTTTCTGGGTTTATTCCTCCCATGTGTTGTCTTAGGACCGGTCACTTTGGTTGGGACTGCTGATGTCATACCTATTCTTTGTCTCAATTCGTCGGTCCACTTCTTTGTGTTCTTTGGTTGTGTTCCTGGCCTCCTGCTTTTTGATCTGCTGTTAATGTTTTCTGCATTCCTCTGGCCTCCTGTCTATTATCATGTTCTGCAATCTTTGTTGTGAGTGAGTGTGCTTTGCAAACCCATACCTGGTCTGTGGCCATTGTGTGATGGGGGGGGGGGTTTGTGGCTGAGGTGGGAGTGGGCATCGTGTTGTGAGTGTGTAAGGGTCCTATCGCTCCCTTCAATAGTCCATCTTTTCTGGGGGAGCTAGCTGTGTTCCAGGTGTGATGGGGGGTCTCTGGGTCTAAGGGGTCCTCTGATGCAGGTTGAATCATCTATTTACAAAGGTTTAAGATCCTCTTTTGGGGGTCTTTTGGGTTGTTTGGGGAGGGCCTATGCAACCCGATGTTACGGTTAGTTTCTGGGGGTGGGGGTTATAGCCTATCCTTGTTGAGTTGAGGGTAGGTGCCAAGGGTCTTTTTGGGACTGTTTGGGGTGATCCAGTGCAGTACGCTGTTAGGGTTAGGTTTGGGGGGTGGGCACAGGGGCCATCTCTGGCGTGAGGATGGAGGGTGCCGCCTAACTTGCTGCGGTTTGAGGGTGGGTGCCTAGGGGTTTTTTGGGGACTGTTTGGGGTGGTCTGGTGTAGTCTGGTGTTAGGGTTAGGTTTATGGGTGGGGAAGGGAGCATAGGGAACCCCTCTGGGGTGAGGGTGGAGGGTATCATCTATCCTTGTGAGGTAGGGGTATAGGTGTCAAGGGTCTTTTGGGTCGTTTGGGGTGATCTGGGATGAGGGTGGGAGGGTATTGCCATTCTTGTTGGGGTGAGTGTTGAGAGTTGTAATCATATTATAATCCTTTCTCCTTGTAATCTTATCTGAAACAGCATCCCCAGCTTGCAGAGATGGTCACTTTAGTTGTGTATTAATGTCCCTTCATGCTGTGACTGCCCTCTCCTGTCCAACCATATGTTTGCATCCTGCCTGTTTAGAGGGATGTATAAGTCTGTGCCTGTAATTATTCTTGTCAACGCTATTTAGGTTGGTATCTTAATACCATATTTCCCCGTGGATTAGGTTTCCCCCTCCTGACTCTTTGAATCTTTTGTGTGGCCTGCCACTCCTGCGATTTTGATTTGCCCGGGTGATGAGGCCCGTGTCACTGCATAGGTTAGGTTGTGATTTGTCGGACAGTAGGCCAAAATGCCCTCTGGCGCTTAATGATCTCCCCCTGGAGATTCCTTTTCGCCATATACTGCCACTTTAGTCTGGCCCACGGTCTCATCACCCTTGTCCAAATCTGTTCGCCTTTTAACTTGCCCTTCTGTCGATTTTTAGGAGTCAGTCAGGTTCCACCCTAAGTTTGAGTTTATGCTAGGTTCAGGCCATTGGGTTCTTTCGTCTGTAACGCTTTGATCCATAGCCTCTCTGCCCTCTTCCTACGCCCGGTTGACCAATTTACGTTTGTTTCCAGACCCATGATCTCAAGGGACTGGACCCCGTGCTGTTGGAAGTGTCTGCTAATGGGGACGGACTGGTCTCCCCTCGTGATGTTGCTGATGTGTCCTGTCAGTCTGACTCTGAGGCTGTTGCCTGTTTCGCCAATGTACAGTAAGTGGCACTGCTTACATTTAATTGCATACACTACATTCTTTTGCTCGCAGGTTATTCTCTGTGCTATCTGCTTTCTCTTTCCCGTCACAGTGTTCTCTATGTTTTTGGCTATTGTCAAGTGAATGCAGGCCCTACATTGCCTTTGACCGCAGCCTGAGCTCGTTTGGAGGCTAGTACTGACCAAGATATCCTTCAGGTTTTTAGCCCTCTTGAACGCTGACATTGCTTTGTATCCCTGCAGTGTGACAAATCCTCTTTGGAATTGTTCAAAGCGGCCCTTGACTATTTTGTGGGCCTGGACGGCCATGCTACCGTACCCTGTTATTAGTGGCAAGTTGCGTGTCAAGCCTGGCCTGGGTCTGGGTCCTTGCGTGCCTTTTAGGAAGTCTGCCTTAATGTGTCTTAATCTACGTCTGCAGTACCCCCTCTGCCTGAGAGCGGTGAAAAGGGTGGTGGTGGCCTGGGCAAAGTCCTCCTCCCTGGTGCATATCCGGTGAAAGCGTGTCAGTTGTGACTTGACAATACCCCTAAAGGTGTGTTTTGGGTGGTGGCTCGTGGTGTGTAAAAGGGTGTGGGTGTCTGTGGGTTTGAAAAAGACTTTGGTGGCTAGTTTTTGGACTTGGTCGTCAGCTGACGTTAGTTTAAAGACTGTAGTGTCGAGGAAGTCTACCCTCTCCCTGCTTGTCAAAGCTTTAATTTTGATGGAAGGGTGGTGGGCATTAAGTATGTCGATGAACCCCTCTAACTCCCCTTCTGAGTGTGTCCACACTCCCCAGATGTCATCTAAGAACCTGTAGTAGCACATGGGGCGCTTGGGGCATTTCAGGAAGGCCGTCTCTTCCCACTCTGCCATGTATATGTTGGCATAAGCCGGGGCAAACTTCTTCCCCATTGCCGTCCCTTTAACTTGTAGGTAGAACTCCCCGTTAAATTCAAAATCGTTCTTTGTCAATCCCAGGTAAAGTAATTTGACTAAGGCCTCGTCTGGTCTCTCCAGGTCAGGATTTCTCTGCAGGGTGTTTTTAACCGCCTCTATCCCCCTGTCTGTCTCTATGTTTGTGTACAGGCTTTCCACATCCATGGTAAAGAGTATCGCATCGGGTGGTATGCTAAGGGAGTTGACTATTCGAGTGAAGTGGTAGGTGTCTTTAATGTAGCTGGGGTGTTGCTGTGCCAGTGGATTGGACTGGGCAACGACTTTTCCAGTTTCGCTATCGCTGTAGCTTCATCAGGGAAAGAGATCTACTTCTGGTCGGTGTGTGGTTTATAAAGGGTGGGTTGAAAGTACCTCCCTTTCTGGGTTTATTCCTCCCATGTGTTGTCTTAGGACCGGTCACTTTGGTTGGGACTGCTGATGTCATACCTATTCTTTGTCTCAATTCGTCGGTCCACTTCTTTGTGTTCTTTGGTTGTGTTCCTGGCCTCCTGCTTTTTGATCTGCTGTTAATGTTTTCTGCATTCCTCTGGCCTCCTGTCTATTATCATGTTCTGCAATCTTTGTTGTGAGTGAGTGTGCTTTGCAAACCCATACCTGGTCTGTGGCCATTGTGTGATGGGGGGGGGGGTTTGTGGCTGAGGTGGGAGTGGGCATCGTGTTGTGAGTGTGTAAGGGTCCTATCGCTCCCTTCAATAGTCCATCTTTTCTGGGGGAGCTAGCTGTGTTCCAGGTGTGATGGGGGGTCTCTGGGTCTAAGGGGTCCTCTGATGCAGGTTGAATCATCTATTTACAAAGGTTTAAGATCCTCTTTTGGGGGTCTTTTGGGTTGTTTGGGGAGGGCCTATGCAACCCGATGTTACGGTTAGTTTCTGGGGGTGGGGGTTATAGCCTATCCTTGTTGAGTTGAGGGTAGGTGCCAAGGGTCTTTTTGGGACTGTTTGGGGTGATCCAGTGCAGTACGCTGTTAGGGTTAGGTTTGGGGGGTGGGCACAGGGGCCATCTCTGGCGTGAGGATGGAGGGTGCCGCCTAACTTGCTGCGGTTTGAGGGTGGGTGCCTAGGGGTTTTTTGGGGACTGTTTGGGGTGGTCTGGTGTAGTCTGGTGTTAGGGTTAGGTTTATGGGTGGGGAAGGGAGCATAGGGAACCCCTCTGGGGTGAGGGTGGAGGGTATCATCTATCCTTGTGAGGTAGGGGTATAGGTGTCAAGGGTCTTTTGGGTCGTTTGGGGTGATCTGGGATGAGGGTGGGAGGGTATTGCCATTCTTGTTGGGGTGAGTGTTGAGAGTTGTAATCATATTATAATCCTTTCTCCTTGTAATCTTATCTGAAACAGCATCCCCAGCTTGCAGAGATGGTCACTTTAGTTGTGTATTAATGTCCCTTCATGCTGTGACTGCCCTCTCCTGTCCAACCATATGTTTGCATCCTGCCTGTTTAGAGGGATGTATAAGTCTGTGCCTGTAATTATTCTTGTCAACGCTATTTAGGTTGGTATCTTAATACCATATTTCCCCGTGGATTAGGTTTCCCCCTCCTGACTCTTTGAATCTTTTGTGTGGCCTGCCACTCCTGCGATTTTGATTTGCCCGGGTGATGAGGCCCGTGTCACTGCATAGGTTAGGTTGTGATTTGTCGGACAGTAGGCCAAAATGCCCTCTGGCGCTTAATGATCTCCCCCTGGAGATTCCTTTTCGCCATATACTGCCACTTTAGTCTGGCCCACGGTCTCATCACCCTTGTCCAAATCTGTTCGCCTTTTAACTTGCCCTTCTGTCGATTTTTAGGAGTCAGTCAGGTTCCACCCTAAGTTTGAGTTTATGCTAGGTTCAGGCCATTGGGTTCTTTCGTCTGTAACGCTTTGATCCATAGCCTCTCTGCCCTCTTCCTACGCCCGGTTGACCAATTTACGTTTGTTTCCAGACCCATGATCTCAAGGGACTGGACCCCGTGCTGTTGGAAGTGTCTGCTAATGGGGACGGACTGGTCTCCCCTCGTGATGTTGCTGATGTGTCCTGTCAGTCTGACTCTGAGGCTGTTGCCTGTTTCGCCAATGTACAGTAAGTGGCACTGCTTACATTTAATTGCATACACTACATTCTTTTGCTCGCAGGTTATTCTCTGTGCTATCTGCTTTCTCTTTCCCGTCACAGTGTTCTCTATGTTTTTGGCTATTGTCAAGTGAATGCAGGCCCTACATTGCCTTTGACCGCAGCCTGAGCTCGTTTGGAGGCTAGTACTGACCAAGATATCCTTCAGGTTTTTAGCCCTCTTGAACGCTGACATTGCTTTGTATCCCTGCAGTGTGACAAATCCTCTTTGGAATTGTTCAAAGCGGCCCTTGACTATTTTGTGGGCCTGGACGGCCATGTTACCGTACCCTGTTATTAGTGGCAAGTTGCGTGTCAAGCCTGGCCTGGGTCTGGGCCCTTGCGTGCCTTTTAGGAAGTCTGCCTTAATGTGTCTTAATCTACGTCTGCAGTACCCCCTCTGCCTGAGAGCGGTGAAAAGGGTGGTGGTGGCCTGGGCAAAGTCCTCCTCCCTGGTGCATATCCGGTGAAAGCGTGTCAGTTGTGACTTGACAATACCCCTAAAGGTGTGTTTTGGGTGGTGGCTCGTGGTGTGTAAAAGGGTGTGGGTGTCTGTGGGTTTGAAAAAGACTTTGGTGGCTAGTTTTTGGTCTTGGTCGTCAGCTGACGGTAGTTTAAAGACTGTAGTGTCGAGGAAGTCTACCCTCTCCCTGCTTGTCAAAGCTTTAATTTTGATGGAAGGGTGGTGGGCATTAAGTATGTCGATGAACCCCTCTAACTCCCCTTCTGAGTGTGTCCACACTCCCCAGATGTCATCTAAGAACCTGTAGTAGCACATGGGGCGCTTGGGGCATTTCAGGAAGGCCGTCTCTTCCCACTCTGCCATGTATATGTTGGCATAAGCCGGGGCAAACTTCTTCCCCATTGCCGTCCCTTTGACTTGTGAGTAGAACTCCCCGTTAAATTCAAAATCGTTCTTTGTCAATCTCAGGTAAAGTAATTTGACTAAGGCCTCGTCTGATCTCTCCAGGTCAGGATTTCTCTGCAGGGTGTTTTTAACCGCCTCTATCCCCCTGTCTGTCTCTATGTTTGTGTACAGGCTTTCCACATCCATGGTAAAGAGTATCGCATCGGGTGGTATGCTAAGGGAGTTGACTATTCGAGTGAAGTGGTAGGTGTCTTTAATGTAGCTGGGGTGTTGCTGTGCCAGTGGATTGAGATAGTGGTCAATGTATTCTGCTACCCCGTAGGATTCGCTACTGCAGTCTGACACAATGGGCCTACCTGGAGGTATTTCTCCAGGCACCGTCCACGTGTCTGGGTTTTTGTGTATCTTTGGGAGCATGTAGAATTTCCTCACCCTGGGTTGTGCTCCTGTTAGGTATTCCACTTGTTTCTGTCGGATGTATCCTGACGCCCTAAGCTCCTCCAAGATTTCCCCTATTTCCTCTTGTGTTTCTCTATATATAGGCTCATCTAACTTGGTGTAGTGTTCTACCTTGTTCAGTTGTCTGTGCGCCTCGAACAGGTACTGTTGGCTGTCCATGATCACGATATTGCTCACCTTGTCTGCTGGTTTGATCACTATCTCATTGTTGTCCCTCAGTTCTGCCATGGCCCCCCTCTCTTTTCTGGTGAGATTGGGCCTATCCTTTGTCACGGGCATGTCCCTGATGGCAGATGCTGTTTCTGTCATGAATTCTGTGATCTCTCTAGGGACCTGGTCCTCATCTGGGGTCCATCCTGTGCGTGGGGTGAAGGGTAATCTTTCCCCCGACTCCACGTCACAAAAGTGGTGTATTAACATGATGGCTCGATAGAATCTAAACAGGTCCCCCTGTACTTGTTCTTTGTGCGATTTTGGAGTAGGGTTAGGGTTAGGGTTAGGGTTAGGGTTAGGGTTAGGGTCTGATGCACGGATCTGTAGGAAACAATGTTGGAGGAACTCGATGGGCAGGCAGGATCTGTAGGAAATGGACAGATGCATTGGGTCAGGAACCTACAGACTGGAGTAGGGAGAAGAAGTGTGGATCTATGTCTCCAGGGCAGGTGGTAGGTGAGAACATTATTGCTTTCTCCTGAAATCTGTTTGCTTCTTTGATTAATGATGCTGTCTTTTCCTTTCAATTGTGTCATTTGAAGTGTCCAGGGTTTTAATGATTTTTTTTTCTGTTGCAACTGGAATTGTGCTGTTTCTATGCTGTATCTCCGAACTAAAAGGATGTTTCCGCTAGTGGGAGCATCTTGGACCAGAGGGCACAGTGTTACAATGAAAGGATGTATCTTTACTAAAGTAATGATACCCTGACCTTGACACAACTAAAATTGATTCTGGGTGATGTAAAATGTAGAAACAAGCAACTGCAGGTGTTGGTTTATACCAAAGTTAGACGCATTGCTGGAGTAACTTAGTGGATCAGGCAGCATCTCTGGAGAAACAAGAGATTTTGGGATGGAACAGAAGAAGGATTCTTACCCAATATATCACCCATCCTTTTCCTCCAGAGATGCTGCCTGACCCTCTGAGTTACTCCAGCCCTTTGTGTCTATCTGCGGTACAATGTTGCATCAGTGACAATTGTTAATGATTGAAGCACAATGTGGAACAAGGAGTTGGACAGATGCAGGGATAATGTAGAATATTGGGCTGAAGGGACCTGAGGGGCATTCTTACTGTGAACCCAGTGATTTGATACAATTTGTCTGCTGTGGATTGGAGTAAGGATGTATAAAATTCCCCAAAGAGCTGATCCTATCTCTGTCTGCAATGCTTGGCAACCCTGGGAAAGGGTGCAGCGAAGATTTATGAGGATATTGCCAGGAATTGTTATTGCTGCCAAGTCAAACCAGGACTTTGTCCACATATCAGACGGGCCTGCCTGTTCAGCATATCACCACAGGGTGGGAGTGTTGACCACATATTGGACGGGCCTGCAGTGCAGCGGATCACCACACGATGGGACTGTTGACCACAAATTGGAGTGACCTGTTTATGAATTCACTGCACATTGAGAACGCTGTCTACAAATTAGATATAATTGTGCTCTTTACTGCAAAATGCTTCTTTATTATTCCGTGACATGTTTCCTTTCCCCACAATGCACCCATTGCCCAGATGCTAAAGTTTGTA